>NW_020204619.1:2520-10659 GCF_001531365.2 Cynara cardunculus var. scolymus
ATAAAAGTTCTTAAATCAGAGATTCTCAATATCTCATGGTTATGCCTACAAGTGATACATAGCAATAAGCCATAATCAATAAGTACTCCAAACCAGCGTCTCTGGTTCTAAAGACCAGAGCCTCTAGCCATGAAGAAACATTTTAATATGGCTCAAAGTTTTTCATCGCCTTTGGAACCAGAGACCTCTGGTCCAAAGTAAATACTTATCTTTTATTCACTAAGTATTACCTTCGCAACCAGAGCCTCTGGTTCTATAGACCAGAGCCTCTGGATTCTCACTCTTTGAGACCAGAGCCTCTGGTCCTATAGACCAGAGCCTCTGGATTCTCATTCGTTGAGAGTAGAGCCCTTTTGGACTCCATCGCATAACATCATTCATGTAACCAGAGCCTCTGGTTCTAAAGACCAGAGCCTCTAGTTTCCAAGTCCTTTGCAACCAGAGACCTCTGGTTTCCAAATATGACTTGGCATGCTAATTTCACCTTTCATTCATCTTTAATAGCATATCCAAGACAACCAGAGCCTCTGTTCTAAAGACAAGAGCCTCTGGATTCATACTCTTTGTAACCAGAGCCCCTCTGGACCCAAAGACCCCCCCCCCTTTTCTCACTCACATGCACTTAACCATATTTTCATACTTCTTTTCATCGCCTTTGCAACCAGAGCCTTTGGTTCTAAAGACTAGAGCTTCTGGATTCATTGTCTTTGGAACCAGAGCCCTCTGGTCTCAAAGACCCATTCATATGCACATTCATTTGCATACTTAGACTTTTTTCATACAACTTTTCATCTTCATTCACAACCAGAGCCTCTGGTTGTAAAGACCAGAGCCTCTGGTCACCTCAATCCACATCGTTATTTGTTCTAGGGGGAGTTTCTAAAACTCAAATCTTATCTACATGCATCATTTAAGGGGGAGATATTCATTCATCATGAATCTCCATTGCATAAATATGCATTTTCCATACCAGAGCCTCTGGTCCTACTATCCAGAGCCTCTGGACACTTAAATGCTAAATAAAAGACCATGTATATTTAAACTAGAGCCCCTCTGGTTCTACATAATGGATTGCCCATGTTTATCCAGAGCCTCTGGTTTGTCATCCAAGGTTTATTTATCATACAATCCAACATTTCATCGACGAATTCATTCATATATGTTCAACCAGAGCACCTCTAGTTCCTCACCCAATGAGTCATGACCAACCAGAGCTCCTCTGGTTCCATGACAAAATAATTTTCATCCAAAAACCCATCTTAATTGAAAACTTACTAAAGATTATACAAAATTGCAGCTTTTGTGACTAAAAACTATACAACATGGGTTTTTAGAAGACCAAAACTTCGTAATTCGTATTTATCTTACAATTAGATGGAACTTAAATTTTTTTTGGATATACTCCCACGCGCCTGACACCATATACATACGTCATCCTCCCACGCGCCTGACACCATATACAGCCTGTTCCCCATGAACCGTTTCAAATTACCCTTCCCTATCCCCGCCTTGACACGTGTCCTCCAACATTAATGGCACGTACAATCAAGACGGCTCACGATCCCCAAATCAACTCACCTTTTGCCAAACGCCTTCACCTTTCATGATTATTTAAATATAATAATCAGAAAACCATTTCATGTTCTCCTCCCCCCACCTATATATACCCTTCTTCTACCTCCAGTCATCCCTTACGCTTCCTAAAACCTGCAACTAGACTTTGACGCACAAACCTACCTGCAACTGTATCCACAATGGCTTCCTCCGCATCATACGAGTCCAACGACAATGATAGCCGTGTCCAATCCATCGGTGCTGATAGCCGAGCAATTGTCTTTCTACCAATAAAGCCCAACAATCATGCCATCAAGCTTCAAACCACCCTGTTCAACAACAGGTTTGCTGTGATAATCGAGTTCTTCCGTAACTGCATCCTTCTACCTGCCCTGACTCTAACCGACAATGGCATACCTCTAAAGTACGTCCAACAATACTGGCAAACTTGTGAGTATGACCCTAACAGCCGTGGAATAATGGGGGACATGGACGCCCCAAATGACATGATCTACTCGCTCAAGATCTCTCGTGCAAAAGTCTCTAGGGTTCTATGCATTCCCACCCGCTGAGAGCTCGGCATTGACCAATATGCCGACCAACCCACAACCTCAGACATCCTCTGGTTCATAAAAATGCTAGGTTACAATCGTGACCTACGCAATGCCTCAGATTTCAAAAGGCATTTTTTGCCGCCAATGTGGAATATGTTCTTTTCCATATTGAACAGGGCCCTCACATGCAAGCTAGGGTCGATGGATCAAGGCAACATCAACATAATGACGATTATGTACGGCCTATTTTTCAACATCCCTCTTGACAATGCTTTCCTCATATACAATGAGATCCACTCAGCGGTAGTCAAGAAGTGCAACTCCAGGCCACCGGTAAGCCCTTAACTTCTGTTTTGTTTCCTCGTTTCCTATCTCTCTTCATAGGGGATGCAATGAGGAAAATAACCTACCGGCCAAGGAACCATTAACTCCACTCTTCAAGATGCATGGCCATCGACCTACACTCTCAAAGGATGGCTACACCATCGACTGGCCAATCTCCAGAGCCATGCTTAGTGTCATCTCAGAGACATCTGAGATCCGAAGAACTTACGAATTCTCTCTGTTGTCCCATGCACCAAGGGCGGCTACCCCAGAGCGCATGGAGCCGTCCTCGCAGTCAAGCGAGGGAGCACATGAGCCATATTCATCGGATGATGAAGATGATGATGATGATGACACTCCTCGTGCATCCCCCGGCCCTACACAAACAAATCCCCTTCCCTCTTCTTAAAAGGCAACCACCTCCTCTACCCCTGGCGATCAAGGCCAAAGGGGTATTGAACAAGGACGACCCAGTCCAAACCAAACCCAAACCAGCCATCCAGAGGCCATTCTTCGGGCCTCTGGAGATGATTTAGCTGAGGAACCATGATTTCCATCGCCCCTCTCCCAACAGAGAGGCGATGCAGACATAAGAGCCACATCACCTCATGGCTCGACACTACCACCCACACACCTAGAAGCATGTGTTGCTTCTGACATTGCTGAACCCTTAGATCGTTCAGAGCGATTTTCCATTTTTGCACAACCCCCCCCCCTTTCGATACTTGATCTAGCGAAGGGGAAACACACTTACTTCTCTTACCCGACCTCTGAAGCGGAGGAAGAAGAAGAAGTTGTTGCAACATCAGGAGATAGCTCTTCACTAGAGGGCTATCAAGGACATGATGGAAGTCCTTCACGGTCTATATTTTCACAAGGCAATGAAGGCGCCTCTGGAGCTGAGGCTCAACCTGCAGCATCCGTTGCTGCAGGGGTTACCCCCATGGCCGATCTGGTCACAAAGGCTGAGTTCCAAGCCTTTGTTGACTCAGTTCAGCGGTCCTTCGAAGACCTAAAACTCATCATCCAAGGGATTGTTGAAAACCCACCATCCATCGATATCACCACCCTTCAACAATCCCTTGCCACCCTTGTAACCTAAACGCGAGACAATATAACACGTCTCCAAATGTTGCAACAAACCATAACCCAACACCATAACACCTCCTCCACCTTTGCCACCCAAAGAAACCAATTGATGATGAACTCCATCGCCACCCTCATGGCCCAGGCAACTAGGACCGATGAGACCTTAGCCTCCATCACCACCCAGATAAACACCATCTCCCAAACCCTTAACACCCTTCCTGCCACCATCCTTTCCCAAATCCCTCAACCAAGCCCACAACAAACCACTTCATCAATCGATGAAACCCTAGCCTTCTTCACCAACCAAATGGCCACCATACAAACCACCCTAAACCAACTTCCAGCCACCATTCTAGCCCAAATACCCCAACCACCACCTCTACCACCCAACCCTCCAGCACCATCTTTCGATGAAGCTCTATCCTCCCTTGCTGCAGAGCTTAAAGCCATGATCACCAACCTTCCCATCCCACCCACCACATCCACCTCTACCTCCATATCTCCCCCAACCTCCTCATCCACCACTTTTGAGTATGCCACGAGAGCCGACCTCAGGGCTCTATCCAAGGCACTTATCTCCTCTTTCAACGAGATAAGTGCTAAATTCATTCATCGAGCGACTCAACCGACCAATGCTCTCTCCCAGAGCCTTGCTAACCAAAAAAAAATGCACCGCCTCCCTCCTACAATCTATGGAGGTCGATCGAAGAAGAAAGGCTATGAGAGCCTACCTGGCCTCCCTCCGCCTCAAGAAGAAGAGAAGTAGAGCTTCATGCTCGGCCAGCCGCCTGCAGAAGAGGCCAAGGCATGAGGGTCCAGACCAAGATGATCATGGTCTTGGTCCTCATGAGGGGGAGAACCCGGCTGCTACAACTTAGGAAGCACCATCCGCTGCACCTTCAACATTCGATCACCAAACACAAAACCCATCATCATCACCAAACGAAGGAACCCGTGCAAGGGAACCAGAGGCTCAGCCCTCTAAAGATGTACATAATGTACATGTTCCCCTTTCCACTATACCTGAACCCATCGTGTTGAGTTCCTCATCCGATGAAAATCCATCAACCCCACCAACAAAAACCAACCCACCTTTCATTACATCACCAACATCAAGCCTACCATTAACCCCATCACCAACCCCTCGCACCACAAAACCCTTCATCATCATACCCAATGAACCTGAACAAACAAACATCCAACCCTCCTTACCCCAACAACCTCAAGCCCAAACACAACCCGATGAACCTGAACCACCCCAACATCAACCAACCCAAAAAACCATCCCATCACCAACCGATACATAACCTCAAGCCCAAACACAACCCATAACCCAAACTCAACCCTCAACCTAACCAACAAAGGTGCAAGCAGACATTCCCTCCTCATCAAGGTACCCTCCGCAGAGCTTAGTCGATGAAATCATTGAGCATATGGAGTCGCTAAGGAGACGTCTAGAGATGCCACCAAGGGAACCAGTAATGATGGAGAATATCCATCAGTACCTATACCACGATCGCGATGAAAGTTTGACTCTCAATCCTCTAATTCTATCGCCAAAATCCATGGACCTCCTACACAATAGGTTTGTTAGACATACTACCCAACCACCACAGGCTGTCTTTTCAAACGATGGAATAAGGTTGGTAATGGACATAAAGATGAGGACCTTCGCTAATAGAGCTATAAAATATATCGACTACATAGTGGAGAGAGCGCATGGTCAAGTTAGTGTCTTCAATGACAATCACTTGATCAATCTCAATCCTATGACTTGATCGACCTTTATGCATTCATAACTCAGCGACAAGATCAAGGCATATGATTTGGGATGGCAAACAGAGCAATTGTGAAGACGATGGAGAACTTGGTGAAGCATCGAGCCAAGAGTGATTTTCAGATTGCTCTTCGTTTGGGCATCGAAAGACTCTCATGCACTCAACCTAATGAAGACTTCCCTGGCCTGCAGGAAAAGAGATCTGCTTCTGTCTTGACTCAACCCGAACTTGGACTTGTCTTCAAGAATGAGTTCGGGGTAAAGAAAATATTCAGACTAACTGAAGCATTCAAGTATTCAACCGACACACTTGAATGGTTTCAGAAAGTTATCAGAGATAGACTGGGTAGAACCCATGTGCCAAGGGAAGACGGGAAACAACTCATTCATGAGATATCTACAGTCATCAGTTATCGAAGACTGGTACTACGCTTCTGGGAAATATCTCAAGGTAGATCATGAATAGAGTTTTAAATTTTTTGTCTTAAACTGAAATGTCTTTGCTTCCAGTATTGTAAGAATTCATCATCCAATGAAAATTTGGAAATTGATGCTTTTCTTTAGATTAGTCTATGTTCTTTAATATTGTTCATAGATTAGTTTATGTTTGTTCTTTCATTACTTAGGGGGAGATTGTTAGACCCCATAATTCATAAGTGTAAAAGTAATGAAGAACAATAAGTGATGAAGAACCAAAAGACCGATGAAGACGTTAAGGCAGAATTAACCAAGTCTAGAGAACAACCAGAGGGTCGATGAATCGACAAGAAATGCGATGGAAAGAGCATATTCATCACCCCTCTGGTCAACAACACTTAGAGTTTTCTTCAACAGTTCAACCAGAGACATACAATGAAGATATGAATATAAGGTTGAATTAACATCCCTTGGAAGATAGCTGGAGATAACAAATCGACAGCTGGATTTCAAGTTTATCTTGATTTATAGCTTATCCATACTATAGATAAACTTTATCTGTTAGTAGAAGATTAGCTAAATAGTCTCGCTAGATAGTTATCTTCTAATTAGCTTACTAGTATAAATAGTTGATTAGGTCTATTGTAATCGAAGCTGCTTCTACGTTTTCATATTAATATTGAATAAAGTGAAATTATTGGCACTCAAGATTGTTCTTTGAATGTTCATACATTGTTCTTGAGTGTTCATCATTTTGTTCATTAAATCATTATAATTGGGTTATTCTTAACTTGATTATTAGTGTTATAGAGAGATCTGGGATCAACAATCTCTTTCAACAGTAACTAAATCAAACTTATTTTTAAGTTATTTTCTTATCTTCAGCTCAGTTTCAAGGTATGTCTTTAGATCAGACAATTTCTTTGTAGTGTCCAGGAGTTTACCTTCTAACTCCTTAAGAATTTCAAACTTCTTCTGATTTATAAACTCTCTTTTCTCTCCATCTGAGCCGCTCTTCTCATTCTCAGAAGCGATGTCAAGCCATTTCTTCTTTTCAGCAAGCTCTTTAGCAATAGAAGTATGTTTCTTTGTAGTATTTCTCTTCTCAAGAGCAAATTGCTTCTTTTCTTCATCTAAAGCCTTTTGCTTTAGCGCGCAATGTTGTTAGACAACTTCTGAGTTTGGCTCTGACACTCTTCTGTGATGTCTTTCTTTTCTTTATCATTCTTGGCACGTTCCAAGATGATCAACTGCTCAAAATCCGAGATTTACTTTAACATCATTTTTGCGTTCAACTCGAGAGAGTTTATCTTATTCTCATAAGATAAGCGTTCTACATCAAACTTTTTCTCTCTTTCAGAGACTCTTATCTTATCCTTTTCAAATTCATTCCTTAGCTTATATAAATCACTCTCAGATTTATTGAGTTTTGTAGTTAAGTTCTCACTCTCTGGATTAACTTTCTCAGAAGAATTCCTCACTTTTTGCAAATCTTGAAGTTTGTTGAATAACTTCTTATTAGCATCAATCCAAGACTTCAACTCTTCTTCACATTCTTTCCTTACTTTGTCTAAAGTACTCTCAAATTCACAAGTCTTATCAGATAAAATCTTTTCAGAATTTTCTTTAAAAGTTTTATTTTCTCTTTGTAACTCCTTGATAAATTCTTTATCACCAAAACTTTCATCAAACAAATTAAAATATTTTCTTTATAGTTCAGAAGTTCTCTCTCTCAAAACTTTATTCTCTTTCTCAAATGAAACTGCCATTTTCAAACAGATTGATTTAAAGGATCAAATGCATTGAAATCAGCTAAAAGAAATAAAAAACAAATAAGCTCAAAAACAAAACAGAAAAACAAAAAAACTGTTGAGAAATCAGAGAATCGACGAAAAACTATCAAAACTCAGTAAAAACAGTCAAAATTGTTGAAAACAGTTAAGACCGATTAAAACAGTTTATGCGACGCAGAACATTTCAAAAATTTGTCAAACAGTTAAAACACAGAACAAAAACTGATAAAAAAATGATCCAAAATTAAAATCTAAACAAAAATTTAAACCCAAGAAGATGCAAGCCCAAAACAAATTGTAACAAATCTGCATTCTTGAGATTCCAGGTTAGGACCATTCTTCGGGAGTGTTCTTGGGATCTAAGCATGTAGAATTACCCTTACTTAGAGTTCGATCCTTCTGTAGTTGTCAGCTTGAACAGAGGCTCTGGTAGCGAACACAGAGGTTCTGGATTTAGGTGCAGAAGCTCTGTGACCTTGTGACCTTGCACAGAAGCTCTGTGACCTTGTGCAGAAGCTCTGTGACTTTGCACAAGAGACTGTAACTATTCTCGGAACTCTGGTATTCTTGTTTCGCAGAGGTTCTGTGAATGATTCACAGAGGCTCTAAGCTCATCGCTTCACAGGACTCT
>NW_020204620.1:0-5068 GCF_001531365.2 Cynara cardunculus var. scolymus
ATATATATATATATATATATATATAAAATATAATATAAAATTAGAATCAATATATAACTAAAAACTTATTACAATCCATGCAGTAATACGTATAAAAAATAGAGGCAGATTATAACTCAATTTTTATTTAAGCTAAAATCAAACTCTATATATAATTAACACTGGAATCAATATAATACATATCTTTTATTTTACATAATTTTATTGAAACCTCTTTTTTCAGAATTTTTTTTACAGAGAAACCAAACTATGAACTACCTAAAACAAATATAAAAAACTTGAACAAGTCAAATGAAAAAATATCAAATCAATCAGACTCTTATGTATTTGAAATGGTCATAATACTAGCTATTATTGTCCCATTTTGTGCGATCACATGTAGAAAAAAGGGGGTTTCAAGGAAATTTTTGGCCAATRTTGCAAATGAGTATATCATGAACTGATATAAGCAAATTGCAAAAATATTCAATAATTATATCAAAGTAGGTAATAATACAATGTTTGCTTGATGAATATAAATATATTATGAGAATAATATGTAGAAGATAAATTGATATGTATTATGATAAAAACAATTCTCATAATACACTTCATGATTATAATCAATATTTTCACTTTTTCTTTTTGATTTTGAACCAATTACGAAGTTTGATATAATAAAATATTGATATATAAGACTTATTATATATATATATATATATATATATATATATATTAAAAGAACGACCAATAATTATAAGGTGGATTCATATATCAAAGGTAATATTGATTCTTATTAGTTGAATATATAAAATGTGATCATCGACTCATTTAAYTAATTTCAATAATTAAAAAAAAATATTGTCATCGGGCAATGCTCGATGTCAAACACTAGTTGAGAATAAATTCAATTCCATTTTCTCAAAAAGACAATTATTTCTATCTTYGCTACTTGATTTATCCAGACCCAAATGACCTCCATCCGAACAACCGCCCACCACCATCGTTCTGACCCACCGCCGACCACCACCGATATGAACCATCCTTATGAACCACCAATCTGAACCATTCTTATGAACCACCGATTTGAACCTCCGTCGACCACCACCAACCACCAGTGATCGGAACCACCGTTGACCACCACCGATCTAAGCCAATATTCTAATCTGAACCACCATTTTGATCCACCACTGATTTGAACTGTTGCTGACCACCATCKATCTTAACCACCATCGACCACCAYCGATTTGAACTACTATTCTACTATCGTTCTGAATCACTATCAAACACCATTGTTCTGAACCGCCATTCTAAACCACCACCGTTCAAAAGAGGTATTTTGGCCATTTATCATTTATTTATTCCAAATCCAAAGCTATATTCTACCAACCAAATAGGTGGATTCCAAATTGTTTAATAGATTCCATTCCAATTTATTCCAACCAAACGGACGGTCAAAATCCATTACAATCCCTTCAAAGTCAAATTATTTTAATGTATTTCATTACTTTAGAAAACATTTTATAAACCAAACATCCCCTTAGATATTTTTACCGATCTATAAATCCGATTTTAGTATATATTTATGATGTCATGACATATATATATATATATATTATATATATATATATATATGTATATATATATATATACACTATTTGTATAAAACATTTACTTCCGAGTTGGGACTTTTCACATTATATTTGGAGGGTAGCCCTCGAATGATAATCTTTTGAAACTTGAAAACATATCTTATCGGAGCCATTCCTATTTGTATAAATCAACAAATCTAATTTAACCAATCAATTTTTATTTTTATTTTTTAGGGGAGTGCTAATGACATTGTGATAACCGTGTTTATCGGTTAAAAATTTTGGGGTTGTTTTTTATATTTGGTGGTAAGTTGAGGGATTGAATTTATTTATGTGTTTAAAACTCTTTTAAACTCCACCGCCTCATGCATAGTTTAAGTGAGTTATATTGAGATCTTTTCTTTTATCTCATTGGGATGATAATTTAAGAAAAGGAAGGGGAAAAAATAAAGAAAGAGTTTTTTGTCTGTTCTCTTGAGATCGGCGTAAAAAACGGAACTAATAGAGGAAGAAGAAACATTTGTTTTCTGTGATTAGACTGAATTCTTGTTGCCATGTATCTTAATCTCTGTGATATTATAAGGTGAGTTTATTTWTAACTTTCATCTTATTTGGTTTAAATTTGAACCGTATGGTTCTTTACATGATGATGATATAAAACTGTTTTGATGCTTTAATTAGCATAATTGTGGAATTTTGATATGTTTATATCATGTGTTTGAAATAAGGTGGCATATCAATGAGAGGTGTATACCAGGATAAGGGTGGCCTAATAAATGGAATGTAAAATTTGTGGTTTTTGATTAAGTTGTTATATGTTGTCGCATCCTTATGATACAATGACTTTGAGTTGTCGGATCTGTGTGATGCAATGATTTGAGTTATCATATCGTATTGATGCGATGAATGGGTTTTATCGCATCYTTGTGATGTGAGGAGTGAGTTTGTTGCATCCTTGTGATGCCACAAGATGAACTYATCACATCCTATTTGATGCGACAAGTTGGGTTTATCGCACCAGTGTGAAACGATGAGATGGATCCTCGCACTAGTGTGTTGCGATGAACTGGGGTTGTCTCACCCATGTGATGCGACGAATTTATCATTATATATATATATATGATGCGATGAGTTTTATTAAAATGTGATAAATGAGTTTTTTGGTTATTTGATGTGATAGATTGGTGATGTCTTATATTTTGGATGCGACAAAAGAGGTTTGTTGAATAAAATGTTGTTTATTTGTTATTCATACAAATATGAGTTTATAAATGTGATTTGGTGATTATTCACCCTGTAATAGCAAACATAAAGATTTCTCACTAGATCTCAAGGTCTAACCTTCATTTTGGTGTTTTAGAAATGTGCATTACAGGCCGGGTACAACCAGAGAATAAAAGGAAAGGGAAATTGTGAAGGGTTATATATATATATATATATATATATGTGTGTATGTGTATGTGTGTGTGTGTGTGTGTGTGCGCTTACATGGGATGTTGGGCTAGCATGTTATCTCTTAGATCTGAATACAAGTTTTATATAGGGATTTGGTGGAAAAATTTGGTAGTTACTTTGTAATGTAGCTTTTGTAGATATTGTGACCGAATTTGTAAATTATATTTCTTGATATATGGAAATATATGTTTATATGCAAATGTGATCTTAGGGTGTTACAAGTTTGATATCAGAGCCTGAGTTTGAGGGATTTGTGTATTCAACATGGTGCCTAAACTTAAAACTGTATTATTTTCATTATTAAGGGTCCCTGACATATGTAGAACCTTTAGAATAAATATGATGGGTTAAAAGAATGATATATAAGATAAATTCAAATTACAACTTGCCAATGTAATCATGAGTTTACAGGTACATACTTGTACTTGTATACCTTATTATATTTGGGGAATGTGATTGTGTGAATATTAAATTTTGAAAATCTACAGATGGCAAGCCACTCAAGAAGGTTTGAAAGGATCATCTTCATCAGCTCAAACGAGAGGGAGAGTTCACCTGAAAATATTCCTACAAATCTACTAGAGGACCAAAGTAGAGGGAGAGGTCGGGGCAGGGGCCGCGGAAGGGGACGTGGGAGAGGAAAAAATAGTCAACCTGAAGTTCATCCAGACCAGGATGAATCAATTTAGGAGAAAACCAGTGCAACATCCTGAGTATGTTACTCGGGATATGTTAGCGAAGGAAATGAGTAAGCTGAGAAAATACTTTGACTTCTATTCTAGGAGTACCGGCCAGGATAGAAACAGAAAAAGTCGAAGTTAATCCACAAGTCCAATATGCAAATACTAGAGAGAGGGTGATATCAAAATGTTTTTAACATGTAAACCCCAACATTCTCCCAAAAAAGGGATCCCATGAAGGCAATGTGCTGGTTGAGGGAGAGAGAATCAGTATTCAATACTAGTAAATGTTCATACGAGGATAGAGTCAGATTTGCTGTGTTGATGTCAAGTCC
The DNA here is from genome assembly GCF_001531365.2 of Cynara cardunculus var. scolymus. Lineage (NCBI taxonomy): Eukaryota > Viridiplantae > Streptophyta > Magnoliopsida > Asterales > Asteraceae > Cynara > Cynara cardunculus. Next base: position 4,042 of record NW_020204620.1, read on the forward strand.
AATGTCTTGTACTGGTGGRACGTTGAATMTTTAGCAAGACCCAATGTTTTGCAAACAATGTCTTGGAYGGATTTTGTAGACCGATTSAGGGAGTAATTCTGCTCRACARTAGCAGTAAGACAATTAGAARAAGAATTTTTAAAKTTATAAYAGGGTAACCAAACRGTAAGGGAGTACAACAGAAATTCATCGAGCACTCCTAATTTGTAGAACACTACATTTCATCAGAATCTCGTAAAGTCGAGAGGTATATCTGRGGATTAAAGCCTTCGATACGAGAATTTATGATTGCAATGAATYCTTCAACTTTTCCACTGGYAGTAGATGAGGCAGAAACAACATAAAGGAATAAGAACCAATAGGAAAGGAGACTGAGAAGAGGAAATGTGAAAGGTCTTCAACTRAGTATAGAAGACCAAAATTTGTAAGAACAGAGAATCGTCCAACCCAAYGATTTAATGAAATACCATGCCAKAGAAGTCACTGTATTTATTAAGGTGACTGTAATTTGGAACAAAAAAAGTGTTATAGATGTGGGGAAACGGGGCACTTGTCCAAAAATTGTCGGATGCCTCAACATTGTTTTCATTGTAATTCTCCTAACTATATCAAGCCAGATTGTCCCCAGTTAAAGAATCCAAGATTAACTCTGGGTGGAAATACTCCGAGTATGCGTGGGGGAGTCAACATCAACATAGCTGAATCCATTAGGGCGAGGGGACGGTCTTTTCAGATGTCAAAGAGAGAGGCAGAAGAAATCCCYGATGTGGTAAYAKGTACCTTTCTTATCAACTCCATATAYGCCAAGGTATTATTTGATTCTAGTGCTAATTATTCATTTGTATCATATTTAGGTGTTTAWATGTGAATTTGTGCCTCTTGACTATGCTTTAGTAGTTGATACTACTGACCATCGTCAAGTATCTGTTACCCGTGTAATTGATAATCGACAAATTGAGATTGAGGGATGTGGGTTACCGATTCATTTCTTCCCAATACCGATAAGGGAATTTGATGTTATGGTGGG
>NW_020204620.1:7878-14514 GCF_001531365.2 Cynara cardunculus var. scolymus
CGATGTCAAACACTAGTTGAGAATAAATTCAATTCCATTTTCTCAAAAAGACAATTATTTCTATCTTTGCTACTTGATTTATCCAGACCCAAATGACCTCCATCCGAACAACCGCCCACCACCATCGTTCTGACCCACCGCCGACCACCACCGATATGAACCATCCTTATGAACCACCAATCTGAACCATTCTTATGAACCACCGATTTGAACCTCCGTCGACCACCACCAACCACCAGTGATCGGAACCACCGTTGACCACCACCGATCTAAGCCAATATTCTAATCTGAACCACCATTTTGATCCACCACTGATTTGAACTGTTGCTGACCACCATCKATCTTAACCACCATCGACCACCAYCGATTTGAACTACTATTCTACTATCGTTCTGAATCACTATCAAACACCATTGTTCTGAACCGCCATTCTAAACCACCACCGTTCAAAAGAGGTATTTTGGCCATTTATCATTTATTTATTCCAAATCCAAAGCTATATTCTACCAACCAAATAGGTGGATTCCAAATTGTTTAATAGATTCCATTCCAATTTATTCCAACCAAACGGACGGTCAAAATCCATTACAATCCCTTCAAAGTCAAATTATTTTAATGTATTTCATTACTTTAGAAAACATTTTATAAACCAAACATCCCCTTAGATATTTTTACCGATCTATAAATCCGATTTTAGTATATATTTATGATGTCATGACATATATATATATATATATTATATATATATATATATATGTATATATATATATATACACTATTTGTATAAAACATTTACTTCCGAGTTGGGACTTTTCACATTATATTTGGAGGGTAGCCCTCGAATGATAATCTTTTGAAACTTGAAAACATATCTTATCGGAGCCATTCCTATTTGTATAAATCAACAAATCTAATTTAACCAATCAATTTTTATTTTTATTTTTTAGGGGAGTGCTAATGACATTGTGATAACCGTGTTTATCGGTTAAAAATTTTGGGGTTGTTTTTTATATTTGGTGGTAAGTTGAGGGATTGAATTTATTTATGTGTTTAAAACTCTTTTAAACTCCACCGCCTCATGCATAGTTTAAGTGAGTTATATTGAGATCTTTTCTTTTATCTCATTGGGATGATAATTTAAGAAAAGGAAGGGGAAAAAATAAAGAAAGAGTTTTTTGTCTGTTCTCTTGAGATCGGCGTAAAAAACGGAACTAATAGAGGAAGAAGAAACATTTGTTTTCTGTGATTAGACTGAATTCTTGTTGCCATGTATCTTAATCTCTGTGATATTATAAGGTGAGTTTATTTWTAACTTTCATCTTATTTGGTTTAAATTTGAACCGTATGGTTCTTTACATGATGATGATATAAAACTGTTTTGATGCTTTAATTAGCATAATTGTGGAATTTTGATATGTTTATATCATGTGTTTGAAATAAGGTGGCATATCAATGAGAGGTGTATACCAGGATAAGGGTGGCCTAATAAATGGAATGTAAAATTTGTGGTTTTTGATTAAGTTGTTATATGTTGTCGCATCCTTATGATACAATGACTTTGAGTTGTCGGATCTGTGTGATGCAATGATTTGAGTTATCATATCGTATTGATGCGATGAATGGGTTTTATCGCATCYTTGTGATGTGAGGAGTGAGTTTGTTGCATCCTTGTGATGCCACAAGATGAACTCATCACATCCTATTTGATGCGACAAGTTGGGTTTATCGCACCAGTGTGAAACGATGAGATGGATCCTCGCACTAGTGTGTTGCGATGAACTGGGGTTGTCTCACCCATATGATGCGACGAATTTATCATTATACATATATGATGCGGTGAGTTTTATTAAAATGTCATAAATGAGTTTTTTGGTTATTTGATGTGATAGATTGGTGATGTCTTATATTTTAGATGTGACAAAAGAGGTTTGTTGAATAAAATGTTGTTTATTTGTTATTCATACAAATATGAGTTTATAAATGTGATCTGGTGATTATTCACACTATAATAGCAAACATAAGGATTTCTCACTAGACCTCAAGGTCTAACCTTCATTTTGGTGTTTTAGAAATGTGCATTACAGGCCGGGTACAACCAGAGAATAAAAGGAAAGGGAAATTGTGAAGGGTTATATATATATATATATATATATATGTGTGTATGTGTATGTGTGTGTGTGTGTGTGTGTGCGCTTACATGGGATGTTGGGCTAGCATGTTATCTCTTAGATCTGAATACAAGTTTTATATAGGGATTTGGTGGAAAAATTTGGTAGTTACTTTGTAATGTAGCTTTTGTAGATATTGTGACCGAATTTGTAAATTATATTTCTTGATATATGGAAATATATGTTTATATGCAAATGTGATCTTAGGGTGTTACAAGTTTGATATCAGAGCCTGAGTTTGAGGGATTTGTGTATTCAACATGGTGCCTAAACTTAAAACTGTATTATTTTCATTATTAAGGGTCCCTGACATATGTAGAACCTTTAGAATAAATATGATGGGTTAAAAGAATGATATATAAGATAAATTCAAATTACAACTTGCCAATGTAATCATGAGTTTACAGGTACATACTTGTACTTGTATACCTTATTATATTTGGGGAATGTGATTGTGTGAATATTAAATTTTGAAAATCTACAGATGGCAAGCCACTCAAGAAGGTTTGAAAGGATCATCTTCATCAGCTCAAACGAGAGGGAGAGTTCACCTGAAAATATTCCTACAAATCTACTAGAGGACCAAAGTAGAGGGAGAGGTCGGGGCAGGGGCCGCGGAAGGGGACGTGGGAGAGGAAAAAATAGTCAACCTGAAGTTCATCCAGACCAGGATGAATCAATTTAGGAGAAAACCAGTGCAACATCCTGAGTATGTTACTCGGGATATGTTAGCGAAGGAAATGAGTAAGCTGAGAAAATACTTTGACTTCTATTCTAGGAGTACCGGCCAGGATAGAAACAGAAAAAGTCGAAGTTAATCCACAAGTCCAATATGCAAATACTAGAGAGAGGGTGATATCAAAATGTTTTTAACATGTAAACCCCAACATTCTCCCAAAAAAGGGATCCCATGAAGGCAATGTGCTGGTTGAGGGAGAGAGAATCAGTATTCAATACTAGTAAATGTTCATACGAGGATAGAGTCAGATTTGCTGTGTTGATGTCAAGTCCAATGTCTTGTACTGGTGGRACGTTGAATMTTTAGCAAGACCCAATGTTTTGCAAACAATGTCTTGGAYGGATTTTGTAGACCGATTSAGGGAGTAATTCTGCTCRACARTAGCAGTAAGACAATTAGAARAAGAATTTTTAAAKTTATAAYAGGGTAACCAAACRGTAAGGGAGTACAACAGAAATTCATCGAGCACTCCTAATTTGTAGAACACTACATTTCATCAGAATCTCGTAAAGTCGAGAGGTATATCTGRGGATTAAAGCCTTCGATACGAGAATTTATGATTGCAATGAATYCTTCAACTTTTCCACTGGYAGTAGATGAGGCAGAAACAACATAAAGGAATAAGAACCAATAGGAAAGGAGACTGAGAAGAGGAAATGTGAAAGGTCTTCAACTRAGTATAGAAGACCAAAATTTGTAAGAACAGAGAATCGTCCAACCCAAYGATTTAATGAAATACCATGCCAKAGAAGTCACTGTATTTATTAAGGTGACTGTAATTTGGAACAAAAAAAGTGTTATAGATGTGGGGAAACGGGGCACTTGTCCAAAAATTGTCGGATGCCTCAACRTTGTTTTCATTGTAATTCTCCTAACTATATCAAGCCAGATTGTCCCCARTTAAAGAATCCAAGATTAACTCTGGGTGGAAATACTCCGAGTATGCGTGGGGGAGTCAACATCAACATAGCTGAATCCATTAGGGCGAGGGGACGGTCTTTTCAGATGTCAAAGAGAGAGGCAGAAGAAATCCCYGATGTGGTAAYAKGTACCTTTCTTATCAACTCCATATAYGCCAAGGTATTATTTGATTCTAGTGCTAATTATTCATTTGTATCATATTTAGGTGTTTAWATGTGAATTTGTGCCTCTTGACTATGCTTTAGTAGTTGATACTACTGACCATCGTCAAGTATCTGTTACCCGTGTAATTGATAATCGACAAATTGAGATTGAGGGATGTGGGTTACCGATTCATTTCTTCCCAATACCGATAAGGGAATTTGATGTTATGGTGGGCATGAATTGGTTAGCAGAGAATCATGCTAGTATTGTGTGCAACAAAAAGATGATCAATATTGAATTACCCGGGAAAGGGTCAATTTTGATTTATGGTGATCGACAAGATCATCACACTAGTCTGATATCTGTTATGAAAGCCCGAAAGTGTGTACAGAAATAATGTCAAAGTTTTCTAGCCTAAGTGGTCGATTCAAAGAAAGAAAAAGGTAAACAAGAGTCTATCTCTATTGTCTATGAATATCCTGAGTTATTTCCGAAAGATTTGACTAATTTATCACCTGATCGATCCGTGAAGTTTAGAATTGATCTAACGCCTGGGGCAAAACTAGTAGCTAAAGCTTCTTACCGTCTGGCACCTTTAGAATTGAAAGAGTTAATGACCTAATTGAAAGAATTTATTAATAAGGGTTTCATTAGACAGAGTACTTATCTTTGGGGTGATCCCGTGTTGTTTGTTAAAAAGAAAGATGGGATGATGACGATGTGTATTAATTATCGAGAACTGAACAAACTGGTGACAAAGAACACGTATCATTTGCCAAGAATCGATGATTTGTTGATCAATTGGTTGGGGAAAGCTATTCTCAAAAATTGATTTGCGGTCAGGGTATCATTAGTTGAAAGTCAGAGACGAATATATTGCTAAAACTACGTTTCAAACAAGATACGGACAACATGAGTTTCTAGTCATGCATTCAGTCTAACAAATGCTCCAACAGCCTTCATGGATTTAATGAACAGGGTATGTAATGAATATCTTGACAAAAAATTTATCGTATTTATCGACGATGTTCTTATTTACTCACGATCAGACGCAGAACATGCTGAACATCTTCGTTTAATTCTCAAACTTTTGAAGAAGGAGAAATGGTATGCCAAGTTGTCCAAGTGTGAGTTCTGGTTGAGGGAAGACCAATTTTTTGGTCATATTATTTTTGAGGCAGGTGTAAAAGTAGATTGTGCAAAGATTGAAGCTATTGAGAGATGAGAAGTACCGAGAACCCCCATTTGGCGGGGTATTATCGAAAATTTATTCAAGGCTTCTCACGTATTGTTGGACCTTTGACCAAACTGACAAGGAAAAGTGTTAAGTATGAATGGAGAGAGGACCAATATAATTTCAACCTTGATAAAGAATGATAAAGGGACAAAGAAAGGAAAAGAGTGGAACAATTAAATCCATTTAAGAACAAACTTAATCCCCAACATTCTTAACGAAATTTTGAGATGTCAGAATGAAGCCATCAAAGAATGAAATTTCAAAGCTGAAATGAATTGGTGGAATAATTTCTGTTGGAGATATGCCCATTGTCACAACATAATTCACATTGCATGCTCCTATTGGGTCGCACGCAAAGTCCAAATAAGGTGCAAGAATAAAACGTAAGGGACTAAGTTTGTTAAACATCATGTTTGATGGTTTAAATTAGAAACTTATAAAAGATATAAGTCATCCTTAAAATACTTTGTAAATTGAAGGGTTTAGCTTGTAATTTACCAAAGTTAGAGGGGTTGATTTGAAACTTTAAGAATGCACTCAAGTATGCATGGCATAGGGACTTGTGCCACTTGAGTGGCTTTCTTTTCTTCTCCTCTTTATGGTTTGGCCGTACCATACACATACACACAAGAAAAGTTCTTTTTTTTCTCTCTACACACACACACTAGTATGTGTTCTTGGTGTTCTTGGTGTTCTTGAGCCAAACTTGAAGAAGATAGGGGACTCTTTTGCATCTATACTTGGAGCTTTGGGTGTGAACACATAGAGGAACTCTCCTTTTGGGTTCTCCTTGCAAGTGAAGGTCGAAATTCTTTCTCTATCTCTTGTTATGTTGCTTAATCTCTTGTACATTGGATCCTTTTCTTGTTGGATGGTTATTATGTTTTTTTGCTTTCGTTGCATGTATATTTTTTTTGTTATAACCATCCTCCAACAAATGGTATCAGAGCCACTTGTACAAAGATTTTGCACATCTTCATCTTTTCTTCTAAAAAAATTGGTTTAGATCATGTATTTGTGCACACTTTCGGGAAACGGTGTGCATGTTGCATGTAGAACCATTTCTAGTTTTTCACTTCTAATTTTAAGTTTCCTTTCCCTCTTTAGTTTAGATTTCAAAACCTTAAAGTTTTAATCTTTTAAAGGTTTAAAAATCTTGATTTAAAAGGTTCATCTTTTAACCTACTTCAACTTTGTTTTGAAGTCCGAAAAAAACCCATTTTGAGCTTTATTTTAATCCAATAAAAGGGAGATCTTTTGGGGTTGTTTTAGACCTTATTTTAACATGTTTTGGGGCTGTTTTGGACAGCCTATAAGGCTGTTTCGAAGCTGCCAGGACAGCAGCCTTTGAGCTGTAATTTAAGCCTAAAAAATCAAGTTTAAAACTCGGTTTTGATTGTAAAATGTTAGCTCTTTTGTGCTGCCTT
>NW_020204620.1:14884-17185 GCF_001531365.2 Cynara cardunculus var. scolymus
TTGTAACATATAAACTAAGATTGATTTTAGTGCCAAAATTGTATGTTTAATCAATCTTTATCAAAATATTCCCCTGTTTGGTTTTGGCACTCCATTCTATTCTTTGTATGTGTGTGGATCCGGTAACATTTGCCTCTCTAGACCTATGTGTGATGTTTGGTTGTTATTATTTTGATTCATTTAAAAGATGTAATAATTTGCACGACTTGCATGTCGTTTCATTCATCCGTTGTAATGTATTTGCGACCTACGAGTTGTTTCTATTCATTATGTATTTGTAAAATAGCATAGTAATAGAATAGTTTTTCCATTTTTTTTGTAATGGAAGATCAAGACAACCAAATGGAGTCAAGGAGATTGACGTCCAGACGGCGAACCATCCGGGTATCACTTGGTGATGGCGTGTTTAGTGGGAGCCGATTCATGACGTTTGGTTATGTCCCTTAGATTGACCATGTTTTTCCGTGTGTTGGCTCACCGGAAAAACGCATAGGACTTGAGGCATTATTACCGTTATTTGTATGTTGTGGTTGCTTTATTATTTGTATATATTTTGTCTAGGCCCCGCATGCTAGAAAAATGATTTCAAATAGTTAAAGAACCACAAAGTTTTAGTTAAATGATTCAACATATAAAAACAAAAACCCGTTTTTAATAAAAGGTAAATCAAACGCTATCCATGACTAGATCACACACTTGAACTAACCGTCTTCCGGTGTGGGTAGTGCTATAGCCAACACATCGGAGGGACGCTAGGAATAGTGATTGATGTTCGCGATACCTGAGAGTCTTGGGCCGGATATCACGTGCTTTTAGTATGGAGGATTTACAATCCGGACCCGTGATCCGCGGCATACCCGTCACGGTAAAGGATTAGCGTTGAATGGATTAAACATGCCAAATGACACAATAGATGTCACCGAATCCCGCAAAGTATTAAGAGTTTCAAATGTTGAAATTGGTAAAATAGTTACCTACCTAAATAGCTTTTAGTCTATGATCCGCGGCATATCCATCGTATCTAAAAGTGAAATATGGATCTTAACCTTGTTAAAATTAATTTTGTTTCAAACAAAATGGGTAATTAATTTAACAAGGATTATTTAATTCAAATCTCTAAAACCTTTTTTTTTCTACAATGATAGATGGCAAACAACAACGCGAATTCTGTTTTATCAAACTTCTGCTTGAAAGGTCTCCTTGAGAAGGAAAAGCTCACGGGCTTGAACTTCATGGACTGGTCCAGACAACTAGGGATAGTCCTCAGAATAGACAACATGGAAAGGGCCATCAAGGAACCACTTCCTCCTGCACCACCGCCAGGATCTAATAGGGCGACTGTCCAAGATTATGAGAAATGTCTTAATGAGTCGAACATGGTTGCTTGCCTCATGCTAGCCACTATGGTGCCAGAACTCCAAAAGAATATGGATCACCTTGGGGCATATGACATGATCAAACAGCTGCAGGACATGTTCCAGCAGCAAGCAAGGCAAGAACGGTTCAACACTCATAGAGCTCTGGTGGATTGCAGAATGGCACCGGGAAGCAGTGTTAGTGTTCATGTTTTGAACATGAAAGCACATATTGACAGSCTTGYGCATCTTGGTTTCCCCGTAAGTCAGGARTTTGCCACGGATATTATCCYAAACTCACTGTCTAGTTCATTTGAGTCTTTTGTGCTCAATTATCACATGAACAATATGGAGAAAACCATCATGGAGCTTCATGGCATGCTGAAAACTGCTGAAGCTAACATGCCTAAAGCCAAGACTGCTACCCCGGCGCTTACTATAAAAGGAGGAGGAGTCAAAAAGAAGAAGCCTAAGACCCCTAAAGGCAAGGGTAAAGGGAAGGTTGGTTTATCCAACTCCAAACCCAAGCCAAAGGGTAAGGCTAATTCTGTGACTCCTCAAGCAAAAACTCCTGAGGATGCCACATGCTTCCACTGCGGGGAGAAAGGACACTGGAGGCGCAACTGTCCAAAATACCAGAAGGAGCTGAAAGAGCTAAAGGCCAAGGGTGTTGGTCCTTCAGGTTTGTTTATGATTGAACTCCACAATACCTCTACTTCAAACTCTTGGGTGTTAGACACCGGATGTGGTACTCATGTTTGTACTAATCTACAGGAACTAAAACGAAGTAGGCGGCTGAGATGCTGAGAGCTCGACCTAATCATGGGAAACAATCAGATAGTTGCTGTTGAATGGATTGGGAGTTATGAGCTCACTTTTGATTCCGGTCTTATTGTGTTTTTGAAAAATGTATGCTACTCCGCCGAGATGGCGAAAAACATTATTT
>NW_020204621.1:0-1495 GCF_001531365.2 Cynara cardunculus var. scolymus
CCCTTCATTTCTTCTAACCCTGAGCCTTCAGCTCACACTTCTTCTTTTGCAGGTCCTTCTTTGATGCATCAGCCTGATGTTCAAGAAGTGGAAGAGGGAGAAAGCGAGAAAGATGATGGAAGAGATGAAGATGTCGATGATGACTATGATATGTCATCGGATATCAAGCTTCTCCTTCCAGCCGTTGATACCGTCATCTCCAGGGTCAACGAAGTTCACCAAGAGATGYCCCGCCAAGGCGATCTTGATGCGAACTTCCTTGCCCTCCAGGCGGATGTTCAAGAAGTTCAGAGTCAGCTCCAGACTCTCCAAGAAGCTGTTCACGCCAACAACGATGCCATTGCTGTTCTTCACAGCAGGGCTGAAGATGCTCAGGCGATAGCTGATCAGCAAACTGGTCTTCTTCAACAAATCTTGGATGTTGTCCATCAACCAGCTCTAGTGATTGCACCTTCATTCTCTGCCAATGATCATGCCCAGCTCCATAAGACACGTGAGGCAACGACAACTCTAGCCAATGCTTTGCAAAGGCTGGAGGAATCCATGGTTCTCCAGCGTCAACGCTTGGACGAACTCTCTGGCCAATTCTCTCTCGTCTTAGCCAGAGAGGGGGAGATGAGGTCCAATGCAGGTGAATCATCTGATGCTGCTCTTACAGCTTCTCAGGCTGTTGGTCCAGTATCAGCTTCAGTTGCAGTTCAAGCTGAGGCTCTCGAAGCTGAAGCAGTTGCTGCTCCTGTAATCACGTCCACCGAAGATGCTCTAGCTGAGGTTGACAAAGCCATCCCTAGTGATGATGTCCATACCATCACTGCTGCTGGTGATGATGATGATGAAGAAGATGATAATGAAGACGATGATGAACCTGTCATTCCAGACACCGGAGATGATTTAAATGGTGACAACGACGATGATGATGAAGATGACTTTACCATCAAGTTCCATAAGCCATCAACCGTCACCAAAGGTGTTGCTCTCGAGGACTCTGCATCCCAGGGGGAGCAAAGTCAAGGTGAATCGACTCCATCAGGGAACCAGGACCCCAAGTCGAAAGGCAAGACGGTCGCTGAAGAAGGTAACTTGAAGGTACTTTTCAAAAGCCCTCAACAAACCTTGTTTGAAGACTCTACCTCTCAGGTAGTGATTACTTCAGAATATCAACTTCATATCCCATCAACAACCTGCGGTCGACTGGAGCGGGTATTTGATCAACCCATCTCTTGTGCTCCAACAGAACAGCAGATGTCTTAGCTGAAGGAGTCACTCGACCAGACTAGAGTAAAAATTCCTCTTCGTACCTCTAGTGGTGGTGAGTTTGACTTCTTATCTGAAGCTGAAAGACTCGAGGCATTAAGGGCTGAAGAAGAGCTAGAGCTTCAAAAGGAGCAGACTGAAGACAGCTTAAAGCTGGCCAAGTCACTAGCTGCTAAAGTCCTTCCCAAGAAGAAGTCCAAGAAAACGGTGAATCTTGTCCAAGCCCAAGCTAGACTTCTTT
>NW_020204621.1:3040-10639 GCF_001531365.2 Cynara cardunculus var. scolymus
GCGCATCTCTCTCTAACCTTATTCTTACTTCAAGCATCTTCTAGCTTGAGTAAAGGATCTTTCTTTTAACAACTTATTTTCTTGTAATTGCTAAAGCTTTGTATGTAACCAAAGATTGTTTAGATAGGTTTTTATTACCTTATCTTTTCGCAAAAAATCTTGTAAAATCTGTATTGATCTTCTCTATCAATATATATATTTTAAATTTGAAAATATTGTGTTTGTATTCATCCCCTCCCCCCTTCTACAAACTGTTTCTCTTCTTGTAAACCCTTACGGGACCAACAGTACAAGTATAAAGAGTCATTCTTTAGAGTTATTTCCAGAGTACAAGTCTGAAAAGTCATTCTTCAGAGTTAGCTCACCCGAACTCTGTAGTCTTCTGTTCCAAACGGACACCATGCAGAGCCTCTGTATAGTGTATGCAGAGCTTCTGGCTTGCCTATACATAGCTCTGAAGTCTTAAGAGTTTTACTTCAGAGTAATTTCAAGAGTACAAGTCCTATAATAAACTTATCTAGACTTTGAAGATAAGTCTTTAAGACTTAGACTTGGTCTTGTAAGCCAGAGCCCCGCTGGTTGGTTTGGCTTCTAGATGTCTTTGCTTCTGGTTGTTTATTTGAACCTTGGAAAAATATTTCAATCCATCATAAAGGAACCAGAGGGGCTCTGGTTGATCTTCATGTTTAACTAGAGGGTCACTGGTTGTAATTGAAACTCAAATTCGTTAAGTATTTAACATATTTTGACCCAGAGGCAATGGTTGACGAGAGGGCCTTTGGTTGGCCTTGCTTTTGGTTGGTGAGTCCACAGGGGCTCTGGTTCTTAAGAACCAAAGAAGCTTTGGTTGGTCTACTCTGTATGATACAAACTTTACCAATAGGTCTTTTTCAAAGATATTAGGTATTTGAATAACTATGAACTTAAGGTCTTCAAATTGCGTCTTCAGATTTGACACATGCGCTTTTCTAAGTTTAAATTTAATTTACTGATATAGTTTCATATCTAAATTAAATTATATTCTAGGGTTAACTTCATTTTAACTAATTATTGATATAGTTTCATTTCTATATTCAAGTCTAAAGAGTCATTTTTCAGAGTTATACTTCGGAGTTATTTCAATAGTACAAGTCTGAAGTCATTCTTCAGAGTTTTACTTCAGAGTTATTTCAAGAGTACAAGTCTGAAGTCATTCTTTAGAGTTATACTTCAAAGTTATTTCAAGATTACAAGTATGAAGAGTCATTCTAAAGAGTTAGCTCACCCGAACTCTGAAGTCTGTTTTTTCAGACTTAGCTCACCTGAACTCTGGAGTCTGAACTTTGAAGTCTTTTTTTAGACTTAGAAAAAGAAGTCTGAGGTCTTTTTTTCAGACTTAAAAGTTTGAACTCTAAAGTCTTCTACAAGTCTGAAGAGTCATTCTTCAAAGTTAGCTCACCCGAATTCTGAAGTCTGAATTCTGAAGTCTTTTTTTTAGACTTAGAAGTCTGAACTCTGATTTAGTGTGATTGATTTTATACTTCAGAGTTATTTCAAGAGTACACGTCTAAAGAGTCATTTTTCAGAGTTTTACTTCAGAGTTATTTCCATTTTACAAGTCTGAAGAGTCATTCTTCAGAATTAACTCACCTGAATTCTGAAGTCTTCTTTTCGAGATGGAGCACCATGTAGAGCCTTTGCATAGTGCATGCAGAGCTTCTGGCTTGCCTATACAGAGTATGAAGTCTGAAGAGTTTTACTTCAGAGTTATTTTGAAGAGTACAAGTCTGAAGTCATTCTTCAGAGTTATACTTCAGAATTATTTCAAGAGTACAAGTCTGAAGAGTCATTTTAAATTTACTTCTAAGTTTAAATTCAATTTACTGATATAGTTTCATTTCTAAATTTAATTTAATTCTCGGGTTAACTTCATTTTAATTAATTATTGATATAGTTTCATTTCTAAATTCAAGTCTGAAGAGTCATTTTTCAGAGTTATACTTCAGAGTTATTTCAAGAGTACAAGTCTAAAGTAGCATCGTACTTTCGATGATCATTCATATTTATAAGATAAGTTTCTGACATGATTTAATTTTTTCAAATTACCCTGTGTAATATACGGGATCGAACCTAGTGTGTGTGTGTGTGTGTGTGTATGTATATATGGTATATTTCAAATGCGACCATGTCAATTTGTACAACCAATGCAACCCAATCAATTGAGATATTTATGAAAATGATGAGAGTTCATTTATTATGATTTGAATATTTATTGAAAATGATTAGAGTTTATTAATTATGATCAATACTTTATATTAGGAAATAATCAAAACTTTTATGAAATCACATATTTATCAAATTAAATGGACGGTTGAGATTGAGTTGTATTGGTTGTACAAATGTAAAGGGTTGCATAATAGCCCACCTCTCTCTCTCTCTCTCTCTCTATATATATATATATATATATATGGCAATGTTATTTTAAAAACTGAATAAACAATTTAATGTCCTAAATGGTGGTGGTGGTCGGCAGTGGTTCAGATCAATAGTGGTCGAGAGGTGGTCGGCGGTGGTTCAGATCAATAGTGGTCAAGAGATGGTCGGCGGTGGGCATATTGAGTTTTATGAAATTAGAGTATATTAGGTTAAGAACATATTTGGTATAATGAAGTTAAAGATTTCATTCTATCAAAATACCATGTAGTTGATAAGAAATATTAAATTCCTTTATTTGTAGAATTTGTAGGATTTTGAAGATTACTTTCGTAAAAAATAATGAACCAAACGAAAGAATGGAATTTGATCAATGAAATTCAACATTCTAATTCCATCAGATTCCTCCAAAATCTGTGAACCAAACAGAACCTAAGAAACCAATTTAATGTCCTAAAGGGTAGTTTAGGAAACTAGAGTTTATTATTATATTATAAATACTTTATTAATTTGTCATTTATCCCGTAGGAGATATTCATGGGATTGTGTTTAAGATCATAATCGTTTATGGATAATTATCATATTTTCATCATCTTTTCCTTTGTGCTGTTAGAATTTTCTCAACTTTTGGAGTAATTGTATTGTTTGATTCTGTTTCTGATTTTGGCAAACGAAATTTTTGCTGGTAAGTGTTGTTCATGGTGGGTCAACTTCTCGCATGCCGCCTAAGGATGTTAACCGATGTACGGAAGATGAAGAATTTTCATGGCTGAAAGTCGATGAAACGATATTCTTCATTCACAACCGAGAAGATGAACCCATACGAACACATTTTCTTCAACGACAACCCAAACGATCAAAAACTTCATGGCTGAAAGACGACGAAAAGTTTCATGGCTGAAAGTCGATTTTAATCAAACTGTTTTAGATTTTGTTTCTTAAACAGTGAGGTACCTTTTGGTTTGAAAGAATGAAATCAATTTGGAGGATTTGCATTTCAAATCCATTCCAATTTCATGTTTGGTTTGTTAGAATTGTCCGGATTTGAAATCTTAGGATTTAATTGAAATCTTTTAAATATAGGATTTTGAAATCCGTGCTCGGGATTTCTCGAGATATTATAGAATTGTATGTAATAAGGTTTTAAGAAAATACTAAAAACATTTATTTTTTAATAATCTATTAATAAAAATATAATTCAATTATTTTTATAATTTATATATAATTTTTTCTATAATAAAATTCAATTCTATTTTAAATCCTACAATTTTTTCTATTTAAAAGTTATACGATAAATGAGCACCGAAATTTCTACGAAACCCTCATCTCAATTTTCTTATACGATTAAATAATGCATCATATGCATGTGGAAGTAGCTACATGCTCATTCATTTCACGATGTTTGAATCAATTCTAATATATATATATAATATATACAAGTTCAAACGAGAATGCTAACTATTTAATATAGGGTAAATTAATAAAAAAATAACGTACTTTAAGTTGATTCCTAATTTGAGTAACGTATTTTCAAAACTTCCATTTTGGTTCTAAATTTATGATTTGATATTGTGATTTCAACAGCCAATTCCATGTTCAATTGCTCTACACTACAAGAAATCGAGAAATTAAAATCAAGATTCTTGTCCGGAAGGTAAGCTTTTGCTTAAATGTCAATTATTAAATTTGATGTTTTTGCTAATTTCTCTATACTTTTGTTTGTGGATTTGAAGGACCTTGAGTTTCAAACTTCAATTGGTGAATCTAATAAAAAGAAAATGGTGTATGTTTTCGTCAATTTGTGTGTTTGGCTATTGTGGCTAGGCCGTTTGTAATTACTAGAAAAATAAGTCCATAACATTAAGAAATCCACTGGCTTCCAAAACATCACTTTTTTTGTCTTCTTAAGTCGGTTTACCAAACAGATCTCTCCATTCATTTCCAGTTCCAATTGTATACTCCAATAAGATTACAAAAAGAGTTTCAGTTTTGACTGCCAACTCATCAAAATCAAGGTTGAACTGTGGACATAGGGTTTTGATTAGAAGCTCTTTTAGGGCATAGTTGAACTGTGGATTGTTAGCATGCTGCAGTACTTTTGTTTATATGTTATGGCTATTGTGTAGATGAATTTATGATATGTGTGTTTGGCTAGTCACTTGTGGCTAGTGGCTACTATCAAAATGCCAAAATGGTCAATGGTTTTGTCAACAATTTGGCTATTGTGTATGAATTATGGAAAAATGCCAATAGAAAGCAGAGGAGAAAAAACCTGAAGAGGGAATGATGCCAAACTATATAGTCTATGTTTTTTTAGTGTTTTTATCATAGATTGTTTTTATACTCCTAGTTCTCCACTCAAAGAAGTTGTTTTGCATGAAGTATAATTATTTATTGTATGCAATTTTACTTGTGATGATAAAAAAGTTGTTTGAGATATTTCCATGACTCCGTTAATATGGAGGGCCCATTTTCTATCACTCGCCCAGGGCCCATAAATGTCAGGAACGGGCCTGAATAAAGTAAAAGTTTAAAGAGTATAATGTACAACAAATAAAATTTAAAAAATAAATAAGATGTAAAGAGGAAGACGTATTTGATGTTTTAGAAGAGAGTGAACTTTTATTTTGAGGTATATTAGTAAAACATAAGTTTGTTCCACCTTATTCCATGGGGTGGGGGTGGAACATGCGTGTTCCACTTTGTTCCACTATGTTCCTGTCTGTTTCACATAAAAGTCATGTCAAACGTAAAACAGTGATCACTGTTCTATTCTGTCATGTCTTATCCTTTGTATTGAATACACCTTTAGATAACTAATGATTATAAAGGTGTAAGACGGTAAATAAAAATCATTCAAAAAGCTTCAAGGTCAAATATATCGAACGTTAGTAATAGGAACCCAAGCCTTTACAAAAACATAAGGACCCATTTCATTAATTTTTCAGACTAAGGATTCAATTTGTTAGTTTCACAAAACCATAGGGATGAAAATGTACTCCAAATAAAATGAGAGAAAAATAAGAAAAGACCAAAATACCTCTCACTTAGCATATGGAAGTTAACAACCATCAGTGGGAGGGACCACAAACAAAATGGAAAAACTAAATAAACAAACTGCAAAGAAGAAAACTAAGAAAATCGGCAAACCACAGGGTATAACATCCTAAATTTGAGCATCAATGTTCCACGCAAGTAGCCGCGTGACAAGGGTCACGACCCAAGCCTCGTAACTTAATGGAGATTTACGGGCAAAGTGGTACATACTATCTTCCATCCGATCGAAGTCGTGGGGAGTGTCATGTAACTCCTTGAATGTCCATCAAGATTTTGGTGTCTACACAACTATTATCATGTCTTAGTTGTAGGCCCATTAGTGTAAGTCATCGTATTGCAATTTAATTTGGGGCACAGGTGACTAGCCATACGAACTATGTTATGGGCTAGGTCGCATACTCAGTATGATGGGTTTTATACCCCAATTTCTAGGGTTTTCATTTTAGACCATTTCTCTTGTTAGATTTCTATCATTCATAACGACTTGATCATAGTGATGGAAGAACATTAAAGGTTCTTGGAGGTTTTTGAAGCATTAGTTATAATCTTGCTTTTAGAATTAGTTAGATGGTTGCACCTTCATTAAAGGAAGCTAGTGATTAACTTGGATTTCTAGATTTAATTCTAAATCTCATTTGTGCATTCATTTTAACTTTTCAAAACCTTATAAACGTAAAAAATGTCTTTAGATTGTGCTGGCGGACTGGGATGTCAATAAACAGAAAGTAATTGTATTCAACCCCCCTATACAATTGCTTTCTATTTATTGTTATCCTATTTGGGACCAATAAGTGGTATCAGAGCATATAGCTTAATCTCATAAGTTAGATCTGCAATGGTCTCTTCTTCTAGCGACTCCGCTCCTTCTTCTTACCATGACAATGGCACTATTTCCAAGCCTTCAAAGTTCAACAAGAACAACTTTACTCTATGGAAAAGTCGCATGACACTCTTCCTTGAGGGCCATCTCTCTATCCTTAAGATGGCCCTATTGTTTTAGAAGTCTGGCTTCATAATGGAAAGAACAAAGATGAATATGACTCTTCAAATTACTATGATGATGAAGAGAAATCTAATTCTACTGGAATGTTTATCATTAAAGATCCTAAGCAGTACAATGAAGATGACAAGAGGAAAGGATAATCTAACCTAAACAATCTTACATACAGAAAAACTTATAAGAACAACACAGAGAGTACTTGCAAGGAAATGAAGAACACTAAGTTTTTCTTTACACACAAGAGAATAGGAGAGTAGTATAAGAGAGTCGATTGCCTTGAGAATGCACTTAGAAATTTTATCAAGGAAGCGTTGTTTGCATGGGAGATACACACTATTTTTTATACTACCTCCATGCATTAAATGCATGAGGACACTTGTCACCTTATGATAAGAAGGTAGGGTTGACTTGACAATAGCTGATATATCATTTTCATCATACACTGTGTGCACACAACACTGTTCATGCAAAGACAAACCTACTAGTAAGGAATGTCTTTATCATGTGCATGTTCTACAGAGATATGGTCAGTATGTAGGGAGATATTCTTTGGATGGTTTAGTAGCTTCAAACAACTACTTACAAATCTCGGTGCTTGAAGATCTTTCTTCAATCAGCTAGTAGCTTCAAAACATCTTTAATCTTCAATTCTGCTACTTTGGAATCTTAGTGTGTAATTTAGACAGTTGACCCACAGTATATCATTGGTGACCTTTTGTCTTCACATCGGCTAGTCTTCGATTTTGTCAACGGCTTCAAGTAAGTACCAAGAAACTAATAACAACTAAGTGTTGATAGGATAGAGGAACAGATCAGTGGGTCATCACAAAATCAATAGGTGACCCAACAGATTGATTTCTAAACATACTAGTCTTTCCCACCGTGCATTACATGGTGACGAATTTGGTTTATTTAAAAATTATATAACAAAATTAAGATGAAAGTGATTCGCTGATTTATTTATAATAAAATGCAAAGATATTTCGTTTAGAGTGTGGGCTAAAAAAACAAAACTCATATACTCACGTCATTTCGCTTTATCATATTCTCATCAATGTGGATTACCAAATTCAATATCAATAGAATAATTATGAATACTCAAATATCACAATACCATATAATCACCCTTA
>NW_020204622.1:0-5538 GCF_001531365.2 Cynara cardunculus var. scolymus
TACCTCCTTCTGTGAAGAAACTGAAACAAATGTCAATTCAGCAAATGCTGGCTAGAGTGAATCTAGTCTGAAACAATCTTCTCTGTGTGATGAAACAAGAAACAAGCAGTAAGCAAACAGTCTAAAGTGTTCAACAAAAAAATTTAAACTCCTCAAATCTCTAATTCCTTATCCTGTCACTAGCTCACATAAAACTGCTTCTGAAATTGAAATACAACAGTCTCACCAACAGCAATCAAGATGCCAACTGTATTGAACTCAAAACAAATTGTAATAGCTCAAAACCAATTGAACTTGTCACCAAACAACTCAACAAACAGATTTTAAGCTGCTCAATCTGCTTAAAACTGTACGAAATCTCCTGTCATTACCTGTCACAATGTAGCCAAATAGCCTTTGATGTACCTGTCACTTAAAATTGAACCAAATTTTAATTACCTGTCATTACCTGTCACACTGTGCAAAGAAACTGTCACCTGATGGATTGCCTCTGCTTTGCTCTTTAGTTCCAGTCCTGCTTTAGTTCCTCACAAATCTACAGTCCTCTTAGTATGCTCCTCACAAAACTGCTGCTGCTTAAACCTGCAGACTGCCAGTCAACAAAACATCAGCTTTCATATTACACAAACTGCTGCTGTATAAACTACTACACAACAGCTTACACATAGCTTAACAGATTAAGAATCAAACTATTATCATTGTTAACAGTTTATCCAACAGCTTAACAGGTTCACAACATGTATATTGAAAGCAAAACAGCAACTGCTTTTCACTGTTATTGATGCTGCTGCTTTCTTCTCCGATGTTGACTGCAGTCTCCATACCAACAGTTTCAGATTTTAAACTCAACAACAACAACCAGATTTGCTGCTGTTAATACTTGCTGTTCTGTTGTTGCTGCTGTTAAACAGTTGCTATGTTAATGTTCTTGTTGCTGTTACACCAAACAACAATGAATATGTCTAGTACACTCTTAAAATAGCTTAAAAACAGCAACTTAAAAACTTCAAAACAGCAAAACATTCAAAACTGTGAAACATCTGCTGCTGAAACCTGTCACCTGTCAAGACTGTTGCTGTCACTAAACTTTCTGTTTCAAAGAAATCTGTCACTAAACAAAATCAATATGTTAAATTCAATGTTGCATACGTGAGAGGTCTTAGCAAATGCAATGATCAAAGATCAATCAAGACAACCAAACAAATTACCAAACAGATTACCAAACAGATTTAACCTGCTGTCCGTTTGTTGCTGCAAGACAGACTTGAACCCAAATTAGTATGAGTAAAAGTTAACAGCAATGAACCAAAATACAGTAAACTAATGCACTCAAAATAGCTTCTCAAATAACAAATACAAAACTTGTCTTTGTCCAAACACAACAGCAATGAATTCAGTCTTCTTTGTGAATGTGTTAACTGCTATATCAGTCCTATGTAGCTGGAATGTAACAAACTCAAATCAACACAGCTGCTTAGCTTCAACTAATACTTCTTAAACAGTCACAGTCTGCTATCAATTAATGCTGCTTAAACTCAAATCAACCTGCAGTTTGACCTATGGTGAACCAAAATGAAGCTGCTGTGTTTCAGTATAATGCACAAAGCTAATAGAAATCCGATGATGCTTTACTGTTTTGCTGCTGTTTTGAAACCCGAGCTGCTGTTTTGATCGAACCAGACACCTGCACACAACTAAATGGAATTTAAAACAGATTGTAATAGGCTCAAAAAAGCTATAAACAAACCTGCAAATAACCTGTCTAGATCCAATCACAACAACAAGCACACAGAACCTTTGTATTTCCAATCCTGCTGTCAAAAGTTATGAAAAGAGGACTGAACTGTTCACTCTTGCTTATATGGATAAACCTGTTCCAGTTCTCAAGGAAACAACAAGATTATAACCTAAACCTGTCAAAATGTTAAACCTGTCAAAATGTTATAAGACTAAACCTGTCAAGTCTTAAACTTATCAAGGTTGAGTGTAAACCAGACACAGCTTGATACTCAAAATGCACACAACAAATATAACTAAACAGGACAGATGCAAATCTTAAATCTGAAAGTATGAGTCTAAACCTATCAATACTAGAAGCTTAAACCAAACATCATGAAGGTTAATCCTGTTAACAGTCTAAACCGGACAGCATGTGTAAACCTTTTAGCATATGAAAACAAATTGGATAGCATAGGAGCAATTTAAGAAATCTGATCAACTCAATCAACAATTTTGTTGGATCAAAATGAATCAAGAAATGATATACACCCAAATTGAATCAAAAACAGTAAGTGATATAGGTATCTGGGTAAGATGAATTAAGCGGATTAGAAATCCGGACAGCTCTATACACAGAATTTCTAAGTCCTAATCTGGGCACAAATCCGTTCAAGAGTTAATCGGTTTAGGTATAAACCGCTCAAATCGAAAACCTAAACCTTAGATGGAAGACTTACCTGTTGTATGAATCCGAGCACTAATCCGGTCAAGAGGTGACCGGTTTAGATGAACACCGTTCAAGAGGTGTGCGGTTTACCTCTTATCCGCTCGAGCTACGTGCGGTTTACCTCTTCTCCGCTTAAGTGATGTGCGGTGTAGATGAACACCGCTCAAATGGTGTGCGATTTACTTGAAGATGAGTCCGGTTGATTGCGTGAACCAGTGCAATTGATGGTGTGAGATTGAAGATGAAGAAGGGATGTAACCGGACTCTTATTCGGTCAACATATTGGGCTTTGAAGATGGGCCAAAATGAAAGGTTTAACAAAAATGAATCAAACAAAAAAATTAAAAACAGATCAAAACTATTAAAAACACAAAAACTAAAATTTTTTAACAAAAAATGGATCAAAAACACTGGTTTTAAAAAAAATCAAGAACACGAAAAAATCTAAAAACACAAAATCCGATTAATTCTTGAAATGCAGTGCTCAAATCATAAAACTTTGTGAATAACAAAGATTCACAATGCAATTTCGAGCATTTTGATCATTTTTATAACATGAAAACACAAGATTTTTTATGAAAAATCGGATCAAAATCTAAAAAAAAATCAAGAACACGAAGAACACGATAAAAAGTTCCAGAAAAAAATTTACTTATCTCTTCAAGAATTTGATTTCTTCATCTCTGATTTCTTGCATCCTGGTTTGATACCAATTGTGGAGTCCATATAACACTGATCAATCTTCATATCTTCTCAACAATAATGGCAGATCTGAATATTTCATGTAAGAACATCAAGAACAATATTGAGAGGAAAAGTCAAACATCTAAGCTCTGGTCAAACCTCTCATTCATGTACGTATTATTACAATTAGCTCTCCCTTCCAATTACAAAGAATACTACCTTCTATTTATATGGTCAACATATAAAGACAAGTCAAAGTCAAACTTCTATAAGAAAGTCAAACACGCTGACTTTTACAATATAGACTATATTTAAACTTTCAAGACGAATACAATTAATACTGATTTTTCAGTCCTAACAAGGGGGGAAGGGGCCGGCCATGGGATGGCCCGAGCCCACCCTCTATATAATTTTTTTTATAAAAAATTAAGCCCAAAATGCAAAAGTGCCATTTTTCTCAATTTTGACATTTTTTTCTTCAAATTAAAAACCCATGATGGCTAAATTCATTTAAATAAAAAGGTTTTATATTTAAAACACTAAAACTTTGTGTTTTATATAAATTGGGTATAAATTGGAGCATTTGGCACTGTATAGGACATTTCAGATAGTTACGGGTCGAAACCGGACTTTCTAAGCAACTGCCGGAATCTCTAGAAATTTTTTCGACCAAACTAACCTAACTAACTCCTAATCTTATAAGTTACGTTCAATAACACTAATATAAAGTTAATAAGAGCTAACCTGGAAGTTCAAATTTGACAGTTGTCACAGTCTCCCCTTGTTAGAGAAATTTCGTCCCGAAATTTAACGACTGCTACTGCCAATGGATTTTTCTGCAAACAGTTGCGGATATTTGCCTTTCGTGAAATCTTCTCACTCCCAAGTGTACTCTAGACCATGTTTCGCATTCCAGCGGACCTTAATAATAGGGACTTTTCTGCTCCTCAACCGTTTAACTTCTCGATCCAGTATCTCGATTGGTTCTTCAACGAAGTGTAACCGATCGCTAATCTAAACATTGTCCAGGGGTAACACTATTGTTTCATCCGTTAGGCATTTCTTCAGATTCGACACATGGAATGTGTCATGGATGGCGCTTAGATTTTGTGGTAACTTCAACTTATACGCCACTGGTCCGATTCTTTCGAGTATTTCGAATGGACCAATGTATCTAGGACCCAGCTTGACTCTCTTCCTGAATCGTACTAGTCCCTTCCATGGCGATACCTTTAAAAGTACTTTATCCCCCGCTTGGAATTCTAACAGTTTTCTCCGATTATCCGCATAACTCTTCTGACGGTCTCTTGCTGTCTTGAGCCTCTTCTTGATGATTGAAATCTTGTCGGTGGTTTCCTGAATAATATCAGGCGTTGTCAACTGTCTATCTCCGATCTCTACCCAGCTAAGCGGCGATCTGTATTTACGTCCGTATAGGGCTTCGTACGGTGCACTTTGTATGCTGGTGTGATAACTGTTGTTATTTGAGAATTCAATAAGGGGCAGATGGGTATCCCAACTCCCACCAAAATCTATTGCACACGCATGCGACATATCCTCAAGCGATTGAATAGTTCTTTTCGATTGTCCATCTGTTTGAGGATGATAGGCGGTGCTATAATCCAAGCGCGTACCYAATGCCTTTTGAAGAGACTGCCAAAATCTTGATGTAAAACGTGTATCTCTATCCGAAATAATGGAAATAGGCACACCATGACGTGTAACTATTTCATTGATGTAGATTTATGCAAGCCTTTCCGTACTGAAGTCTTCTCGAACAAGTAAAAAGTGCGCGGATTTTGTAAGCCGATCCACTATGACCCAAATTGAGTCATGTCCTTTCCTAGTCCTAGGTAACTTAGTAACGAAGTCCATTGATATCTGGTCCCACTTCCATTGGAGAATCTCTGGTTGCTGAAGGAGACCAGACGGTTTCTAATGCTCATCTTTTACCCTTGCGCATGTTAAGCATCGGCTTACGTACAAATCAACGTCCTTTTTCATTCCTGGCCACCAGTAATATTCTTTTAGCTCCTGGTACGTCTTATCAATTCCTGGGTGAATTGAGTATCTTGAGCGATGTGCTTCCTCCAAAATTGTTGACCGGAGGTTGTCGTCCTTTGGTATCCAAACTCTATTCTTAAAGTAATGCACCCCATCTGCTTGTATTTCAAATTCTTTCTCTAAGTGCTGCAAGGTTTCATTCTTCATGTTTTCTTCTTTTAGAGCTTCTCCTTGTGCTTCTAGAATTTGAGTCTTTAAACTCGTCTGAACCGTCATTCCCATAGCACGTGTTCTCGTCGGTTTTACCCTTTCCTTTCGACTTAAAGCGTCGGCTACTACATTAGCCTTGCCTGGATGGTACTTTATTTCATAATCGTAGTCACTAAGTAGCTCAACCCATCTTC
>NW_020204622.1:5738-10676 GCF_001531365.2 Cynara cardunculus var. scolymus
CATCACAATAGACTACAAAATTGTCTGCTCCCTCTGGTAAGGTCAAGATCGGTGCGTTGCATAACCTGTGTTTGAGGTCTGAAAAGCTTCCTCTTGTTTCTCTCCCCAAATGAACTTCTTATCCTTTTGGGTTAGAGTTGTTAGTAGTTGCGCGATCTTAGAAAAATTCTCGTTAATTCGCCGGTAATAACCTGTCAATCCAAGAAATTGGCGGATCTCGGTTGGTGTTTTTTGGGGCTTCCCATTTCTTAATGGCCTCAATCTTAGTTGGATAAACTTGGATTCCTCTTTCATTCACCACGTGGCTAAGAAAGTGCACTTCACGAATCCAAAATTCGCATTTAGAGAATTTGGCGTACAACTTTTTGTTTTTAAGCAATTCCAGTATCAGTTTTAAATGTTGCTCGTGTTCCTTTTTGTCTCGAGAATAAATAAGTATGTCATCTATAAACACGATCACGAACTTGTCTAGATACGGTCGACATACTCTATTCATCAAATCCATGAAGACTGCTGGTGCGTTCGTTAGACCAAAAGGCATAACTAGGAACTCGTAATGACCATATCGAGTCTTAAACGCCGTCTTGGGAATATCCTCTTCTCGCACTCTCATTTGATGAATCCAGACCTAAGATCGATCTTCGAGAAGTATGTAGCTCCTTGAAGTTGGTCAAATAGGTCATCAATCCTGGGAAGGGGGTATCAGTTCTTAACAGTCAACTTGTTGGGTTCTCTATAATCGATACACATTAAAAAAGATCCATCCTTCTTTTTGACAAACAAAACTGTAGCTCCCCAAGGTGAAGAGCTGGGTCTGATGAATCCTTTATTGAGTAATTCCTGAAGTTGTTCCGACAGCTCCTTCATCTCAGATGGTGYTAACTGATATGGTGCTTTTGCCACGGGTGCAGCCCCTGGAATTAGTTCTATGTGGAACTCAACTTGTCTTGGTGGGGGTATTCCAGGCAATTCATCTGGGAATACTTCGGGAAAGTCTCGAATTATAAGAATATCTTAAACGTGTTTTTCTTCAGCTTTCTTATCCATAACGTGAGCTAGAAAGGCAATGCAGTCCTTTCTCRAATACTTTCGCATCTTCATACACGTCACTATTTTAATACCCCTTCTGGGTTTCTCTCCGTGTACTTCGAGTATTCCCCCTTCGGGTTCACGAAATTCGAACGATCTTCTCGAAACAACTAATTTCAGCTTGGTTCTTGGATAACCAATCCATGCCCACAATTATGTCAAAACTTCCTAGTTGGATCGGGATTAAATCTATACGAAATCCTTACTAGTCAAGTTTAAAGTGCAGTTCATTAGATCTCTTGGTCCATCAATTTCAGATTCCTCATATATAGCAAATATTTCCCTTTCATAGACCAGAGCCTCTGGTTCTTCTAACCAGAGCTTCTGGACGTTCTTCACTTATATAGAATAGTGGTTCTTATTCAAAACTAGAACGCAATTCTCACTATGTCCAGRCAATTTCCTACCTAACGCATAGTGCGAATTTTGAATACAGAGGCWATAGAGACTATACCCCTTTACCTATGTCTAGCTACCAAGTATTCTAGATACAGATTTGACCCTCGGGTTGTCTTAGCGTTCTATATATCTTGCTTCCCACTAGTTACAGCGCCCTGCTCATACAGATCTATCTCTTCCTTGTGGCCTAAGTTCCTTCTAGAGTGGCCAACCACGTAGCCGGATTCATCGACGGAGTATTCACTAGAATCGGATGACGCCATAACGATCTGTGGTATTAATAATCTTAATTACTAAATGCGTCATCTAAAAAAAATGCTTAGAGATACAGCCAAAACTTCCAAACAAGGCTAAGAGTGAAAATCAAACTAGACTCTCAACATATAAGGCCTCTGGTTGTGCTATCAGAGTCTCTGGTTTCATGACCAGAGCTTCTGATTCAACTAAAATCCTTAGGAAAGGATTTCTCATCCTCAGGCAAATCAATGGAATTCTAATTTATCATCCGCTAGTTCAACATCTACACTTAAAGCAATCATGGAATTTTCGCCCATTGAGCCTCTGGTTCCTCAAAATGCACTTACCAGAGATTCTGGTCCAGCATGGACACTTAACAAGATAAGGGTTTTTTTTTCCACCCAACACCTCTGGTCTTTCTAGGGCAATGGATATTCATAGTGAGTATAATGCATAATTTCGTGCTTTTCATAACAATTTCTTTATGGGAGCATATCTCTAGTACATCCGATTTAGTTTTTCTTATTATATGTAAGTTAAACATAGGTGATCAGGCTCTGTTTAATTAACATATAACAATGTGACCCGCTTTCAATTCATATGATTCCCAATTCTTTAAAATTCCATTTTGAAGATTTTTGGTTATAGTCGATGGTTCTTAAGGAAAACCAGCGTTCTCTATAACTGAAGCTCTGATACCAAATCTGTCACACCCCGCTAAAGCGGAAACACGGGATGCAACAGGCAAGCGTGTCACATCGACGATTAATAGATAACAACATTAAGTTTTACATAATAAAGCGAGTTAAATTTTACAACCAAAATCTTATAAAATTCATCATTTGCAAAAACTTCTGATTCTAACTAAATCAGCTTTGACACAAGAATGCTCCCACTTGAGACAAAACTTACTTACCACCTGAAAAGCATGGAACAAAAACGAGTCAACTACAAAGAGTTGGTGAGCTCACAGGTTTTCATATGCATAAAACATTTCAATGTATAAACCAATATTTGCAAACTTATGCGAATCCTTTGCACTTAATAAATGTAAATCTTTCACGATGTAAAACTTGAGACGGTACTGAGCCTTACCTGACCAACTTGCCCCATTAATTTACGAACAACCATAGATAGCCCGTACAGTACTTAGGTCCCACAGTTCGTAGAAGTACTAATTCAGCGGTGGTCCAAATTCCACATGATTAGACAAGAAAACATAGGTAATGTGCACCCCTTTCTGGGTGGGACTGTCAACACAATAGTGGCTATCCACAATACCACGGCGTGGGGATGTACCCGAGTTAACAAGTAGCATTTACGGACGGGGACTTTTATTTGGAAAAATATAATCCCAAGCACATCAATTTAGCATTTATTCCAAGTGTAATATGAGTTGACAAAACAAAACATAGTAAACCCGACTAAGCAGTTCCTTAGTCTAGAGGTTGTAGACAAATAAACATACATAGTCTGCTTAATCACATGCTTTTCCCCCAAAACAGTAAACAAGTATTTAAAAGTGGGGCCGTGAGAACTCACTCTTTTGCCAAGCTCTGCTAATCAAAAATACGATCCGGTCCCCACACGAGCTTAACGTTTCCCTATCAAAGAGGAATATCCAAAACCGTCACTTATGAGTTTAAAAACTACTTATGGGGATTAATAAGTCCTAAGTCCATAAGTGTCTACATATGTCCAACTTGATTATCTATAGTCCAAATATACATATTGCCCATATGCTCGTTAATATAGTAATTTATACCGGAAGTAATGCTATAATCCAATAAAAAATCAAAATTTACAAAATCAAATAATCCCAAAATCTCATTTTTGGGCAGAAACTAATGGTACATAAAATGATCATTTTAAAGAGACTTCTAAAATGAGATAGTTTCCTATATTTTTATATGATATATGGCACTGAGTTATGGTCATTGAGACCAAATTTCATGCATTTTGGACAGGCAATAATGATTCAAATAATTTATGCAATACAATATGTCACAACTGATATGGCAGATTACACCATGTTAGTAAAATACTCATTTAAAGAGTTCTACTAAATGTTCTGCAGAAATTCAAGTTGGATTATAAACTTAACACTTAAATGAAACTTTTAAACTAAGAATCACTCATTTTGGATGAGTTGAGAGGAAGATATGGCACCATAACATTACATGCACACTTCTGTCATTAGTTGACAGATTGTACACTTAACTTAATTAAATTGGTTAATGCTTCAAAACTTCATATTTTTGAGTAAAACTGGGTTCATATGAACCCTAACTCATAAAAGAACACTTCAGAAGAAGAATCATACACTAAGAGCAAGTAAATAAATAGATATTAGCATACAAAGAAGGAGTTACCTACTGATGGTTTCACAGTTTGCACACCTAAAATGTTTTAGGTGTTTGGAGATCAAAACTCCATATTTTCTTGTAATTCCACTTTCATACAGAAGATAGCTCATATAGTTAACTCTCAAAGGAAGAATCATCCTTTTTCATTGAGTTTTGAAAGAGATATGGTCATTGGAACATACATATACAAATCTGTCAGATTCGGATAGATTGTATGCTCACTTTGTTTTGAGTAGTTAAAATCTCAAATCACCACATTTTTGAATGAAATAAGTGGAATTTAAAAGGTAACTCATTAAATTAACTTCCAGAAGAAAAATCAATGATTTTGAATGATTATCTAGAGAGTTATGGCTGTTTAAAGTAGGGTTTACCTACTGAAAAATTCTCAGATGCACATATATAATGTTTTGAGTATTTGGGGAGTCAAAACTCAATGTTTTTGAGTGTGACCAATTGAATTACAACCCCAACTCAATAAATAAACTTTTAAAAGAAGATTCATAACATTTGAACATATTATTTTCAAGATATGAACGATTTATGCACATGCACATAATCTGTCAGCACCTAAAAATGCCATTTTTAAGAATCGAACTCACATAAAATCATGATTCTACCTATTTTCTTGAGTTCTAATGTTTGGGTCATAGATTACCACCATCATATGAACATTTTTACATGTTTTTGGTGTGTAATCTCTCCTTAAAACTTAGAATTTTCGGAGGTTAGAAGATAGTAGTTTAAAAATGCATAAAAAGTGAGTTTTTCTCCCAAAATTTGCAAGAAAAAGAGGGAGATGAAGATGTTACCTTGATTGTTGATAAGAGGGATGTAGTATCTTCAA
>NW_020204623.1:0-1511 GCF_001531365.2 Cynara cardunculus var. scolymus
TGGGTATGTGTGTGTGTTGTGTTTATATATATATTTTGAGATTTAATTTTATTTTATTTTTTTAAAAAAGGGGGGGGGGGGAGGTCGGCTGATTGTGCCACCACCACCTTTTCTCAATATATATATATATAGAGAGAGAGAGAAGTGGTGAAGATGAGAGGTTTACACACTATATTTTGAAAAGTTTCTTTCTTTGAGAATCAGAAGGATTGCAAGAAGAGAATCCAAAAGCCTGGATATTCGATTTTTAAAAGGTGAGTGTATTAAAGCTTTGAGTATAAAGTTGTCTGCATACAATTCAATAGTTATTAGAACTGGTTATTATTGGTTTATAGCTCATATTGTACGGATATGTTATTAAACCGTTCCTGTGGTGTCCGGATTGTTATCCGGACAAATAAACCGTTCAAGTATCAACCGGGTTTACCTTAAACCATGTAAGAGGTGACCGGTTTACTTCTAAACCGCTCAAGAGGTGATCGGATATTAGTCTAAACCGGTCAAGTGTTGTGCGGTGTATTGACCGGATTGTTTTAAACCGGACAAAGGTTGGGTAATGTTTTGTCAGGACTCTTATCCGGATAGATATTAAAATGTTTCTAAGTGTTAAATCGGTTAAGCATTGGACGGTRTATTGTCCGGATTTGTTATCCGGATAGATATGTTAGAAATAAATGTGTTATCCGGACAAGGTTGACCGGACTTGTTATCCGGTTAAAGAGATAGAAAATTTTTGAAATGTTTTTGAGATGTAATGGCGGTGTAACCGCGAGAGAGATGTAATGACGGTGTAACCGCGAGAGAGATGTAATGGCGGTGTAACCGCGAGAGAGATGAAATGGCGGTGTAACCGCGAGAGAGAAGATAGATGTAATGGCGGTGTAACCGCGAGAGAGATGAAATGGCGTTGTAACCGCGAGAGAGAAGAGAGATGTAATGGCGGTGCAACCGCGAGAGAGATGTATTGGCGGTGTAACCGCGAGAAACATAAATATTCTTATGTTTCAGAACGGGTTTGATTCTGAACTGATTATTTGGAATGTAAAGTTGTTTGTTTTGAGATTTATACACTCACTAGACCTTTTGGTCTAACGCTCAGTTGTGGGACTAACCTGTTTTGCAGGTCAGCGTACTTTGCAAGATAAAGGCAAGGGAATAGTTTAAATGATGATATTAGTTTATTCATATATGTATTAAAGATACATTTTGTTAGTCCATGTTTTGTAATAATACTATTTTTAGTATTATGAGTATGATGATGTGAATTATATGTATATGAAATATGAGGGTTGTTACACATTTCCTTCCTTTATCTCTTTATTTAGCTTTTAATCTTATTATCCCATAAACTCGGTTTAACTTCATTTATTCTTAAAATTCGGTTTAATTCCATATATCCTTTAAATTTGGTTATTCTTTTAATTAAGGTTATTTTCTTTGATGGTAGTGCTCTATGCTTTATTTCTTGTATTTAAGAGTTTTAATGTAAATGTATTATAAGATAACTAGAA
>NW_020204623.1:1686-7663 GCF_001531365.2 Cynara cardunculus var. scolymus
GAATAAGATGTTTATCCTCTATGGAATGCGTGCTGCAGTTGAAACTATAGGGAGCTTTGATCTTATCCTCCCTAATGGATTGATTATTGTTTTAGACAATTGTCATTATGCACCTACTATTACTAGGGGTATTGTTTCGCTTTCCCATTTGAAGAATAATGGTTTTATTCAAACTTTTACGGATTATGGCATTTCGGTTTCTAAGGATAATATATTTTATTTTAATGCTATTCCACGAGATGATATTTTTGAAATTGTCATGCATAATCTTGTTTCAAACGGTAGTTCTATGTATACATGTAGCACTAAGAAATCCAAACGTAATTTGGATTCCACTTACCTATGGCATTGTCGTCATTGCCACATAAACAAGAAGCACATTTTAAAGCTACAACACGATGGGCTTCTAAAGACAACTGACGATGAGTCATTTGACAAATGCCTCTCTTGCATATCTGGAAAGATGACAAGAAAGCCTTYCTCTCATGTAGGTGAAAGAGCCAAAGATCTACTTGGACTCATACATAGTGATGTATGTGGGCCTTTTAGAACTATGTCTAGGGAAGGTGCTAACTACTTTATCACTTTCACTGATGATTTCAGTCGTTATGGTTATGTTTACTTGATTAAACATAAACATGAAGCTTTTGAAATGTTCAAAGCCTTTCAAAGTGAAGTAGAAAATCAACTCGGCAAGACTATTAAAGCTCTCCATTCTGATCGAGGAGGAGAGTACATGAGTCAAGAGTTTTTAGACCATCTGACTAAATGTGGGATTGTCTCACAATTCACTCCTCCATACACCCCACAACATAATGGTGTGTCTGAAAGGAGAAATCGAACCCTGTTAGACATGGTTCGATCTATGATGAGTCTAGCTACTTTGCCAATGTCCTTTTGGGGGTTTGCTCTAGAGTCTGCTGCTCGCATACTCAATACGATTCCAACCAAGAAGGTTGATAAGACACCATATGAAATATGGCACGGGAAAGTCCCTAATCTGTCTTACTTGAAGGTCTGGGGTTGTGAAGCTCTCGTGAAACGAGATACACCGAACAAACTTGAGCCTAGATCCATCAAGTGTATCTTTGTAGGGTATCCAAAGAAAAGAATGGGTTACTATATCTACTACCCACCCGAGAACAAAATTATTGTTTCTCGGTATGCTGAGTTTCTTGAGAACAGTCTCATTCCATAAGAAGCAAGTGGGAGCACTGTAGACTTTGACGAGATTCAAACCGAAGATGCACAACCTCCTGGTAACACTAGCGAACATCACACTGAGGCTAAACATGGATATGTTGAACCACAGAGTGATGTCATTCCCATTCGTAAGTCCGCAAGGACAACTCATGCACCTGATCGTTATGGTTATTATGTCGATGTTGAGGAGCAGAGTTTGGGGGATCATGGTGAACCCTCTAACTATCAAGCTGCATTGTCGGATCTAGAATCCGGTAAATGGCTTGAGGCTATGAATGCTGAAATGCAAACCATGAAAGACAATCAAGTCTGGAACCTGGTTGATCTTCCTCCAAATAGCAAGACTGTTGGGAATAATTGGATCTTCAAGAAGAAGACCGACATGGATGGCAATGTACACACCTATAAAGCTCGTCTAGTAGCAAAAGGTTACACTCAAACCTACGGGATTGACTATGAAGAAACCTTCTCGCCTGTTGCTGACATTAAAGCTATTAGGATTCTTATAGCCATAGCAGCGTACTATGACTATGAGATTTGGCAAATAGATGTCAAAACTGCTTTCTTGAACGGGCACCTTAATGAAGATGTTTATATGGTGCAACCCGAGGGTTTTGTAAATCCGAGACATCCCAAGAAAGTATGCAAGCTTCAAAGATCGATATATGGATTGAAGCAAGCATCCAGAAGTTGGAATAAAAGGTTTGATGAGGAAATCAAAACGTATGGTTTCACTCAAAATCCTGATAAGCCATCTGTATATATGAGAGCTAGTGGGAGCATTGTTGTTTTTCTAATCCTATATGTTGATGACATATTGCTCATGGGGAACAACATTCCAATGCTACAAGATGTCAAATCCTGGCTTGGAAAATGTTTTACCATGAAAGATTTAGGGGAAGCGGCATACATCCTTGGAATCAAGATCTACCGGGATAGATCAAAGCGGTTAATTGGTCTAAGTCAAAGTGCATACAATGACAAAATTCTAAAAAGGTTTAGAATGGATGCTTCCAAACGAGGAAGTCTTCCAATGCAACACAATGTAAACTTGAGTAAAACTCAAGGACCCTCCACACCTGTTGAGGTGAAGCGAATGAAGGGAATCCCCTATGCTTCGGCAGTGGAATCCATCATGTATGCAGTGAGATGCACAAGACCTGATGTGGTGTTCTCTCAGAACCTTACGAGTAGATACCAACAAAATCCAGGAGAAAGTCACTAAATTGTTGTTAAGAACATATTGAAGTATCTTCGAAATACGAAAGATATGTTCCTCGTTTATGGTGGAGATACTGAAAGAGAGCTTAGTGTTACTTGCTACACTGATGCTAGTTTTGAAACGGATCGAGATGATACTCGATCTCAGACTAGATATGTTTTCGTCATGAACGGAGGCGCTGTTGACTGGAAGAGTGCTAAGCAAAGCACTACTGCGATGTCTTCTACAGAAGTTGAATACATAGCTACTTCTGAGGTTGCAATGGAGGTTGTTTGGATACAAAAATTCATTTATGGGCTTGGCGTTGTCCCCAGTAATGAAAAACCCATGGATATGTACTGCGATAATTCTGGTGCCATTATCATAGCCAATGAACTTGGAGTTCAAAAGAGCGCCAAACACTTTCTTAAGAAGGTTCACTACATTCGAAAAGTCATCGAGATGGGTGAAATTCGCCTTCTAAAGGTTCACACAGATAACAACCTAGCTGACCCTTTTACGAAGCCAATGTCTTGTGCCAAACACATCGAGCATGCTAGGAACATTGGGCTTCGACCAGCTAGTAGTATTATGTAGATCTGTTTAGTATTTGAATAAGTGGAACATTAAAGAGTTTTTATTTTACAATGAATTGATGTACTAGGTATGATCGTTTTCATTTATATCAACTGTGTTCTATATTTGCATGTTTAATCCATGAATAATTAATATATTCTAAATTGTCCATTGTCAGTTGATAATACGGGAGTATTATCGAGTTAAGGCAAATGTGAGCGTATTGGTGATATTCATTGGAGAATGAATATTAATGATGATGCCACCAAACTCACATGTTGTTCATTGGTGATGAACATTGGACTGACCCATCCTACGAGAATTCACTACATGGATCGACGTCAACAATGAATCTTGCAAAAGGTTATGTCACTCATCCTTAGACTTGAGATGCAAGCAGGTTTTGTCTGAGTGAAATTTCGTTTTTTGATATGGTTAAACACTGTCCTGAATAAGGCTGTTATAAAACCATCTTCAGGAACGATGTGAAACATAAGATAGACACGTGAGTCAAAATAGGATTTGTTCCTATACAAGTAATGGAGTTAGATACTACTGGCCCATCGATGAATTGAATAGATGTTTGTATGGCCATACCCAAATGTAATTGAGATGATGCTTGATTAATTTGGTAATCTATTTCAAAACCCAGATAGAGAAACATAATCATTGAATGATTAGAATGACATATGATCCATGTCTAAAATTCAATAAGGTATCTGCAACAAAGGGATGACTGATTAATAAACCTTTTAAAATGAGACGTTCAAGAAACTCACCTCATGTGTCTCTAGGGGCATTGGCGTGTTGCTAGACGCTAACCTTTGCTTGTATAATTACTAGTTTTTATGACGTGTGCAAGTGGGAGCTGTTGGAATATGCTCGTGTCATAACAAATAATTATATGGCTACACACACGTGAGTCTATAGGGTCACACACATATACACTAAGGCATCATTTAATATAATGTATTTACATTATATATATTATCTTAGTAACGTGGGGTATTTACATGGGACCTAATCATTAAGTATGACTTAATAATTTGGGATTGGAGTAAGTTAATGGCAAGCCCATTATAATTAATTAAATCCTAAGCCCATGAAGAGTTAGAAGGAAAAGTCCAAGGAAGCGTTAGGGTTAATCCTATATAAATATAGTTAATAACCTAATGAAAAATAACTCCTCTTCCTCCTCCTCCTCTCTCTCTCTCTAAATACGGCGCCCACCCTAGGGTTTCCTAGGGTTTTTCGGTTTTTCATCTTCTTACTCGTTCTTTATGTAAGAAGGTTCGTTATTAAGAGGATTAGCATCCGGTGGTGATCATGGACATGTAGTGTGGACTACTCTAGAGGTATACTATCATTATTGTCTGGACAATTAGACATACAACCCGTAATCGCAACAACCCAATTGCAAGAACGGAGCTCTACCAATTGAGCTATGTCCCCCAGAGCCAAGTGTATTTATATTCACATTAAAAAAATATTTAATTTGCATGGGGCCCTGGGAGGAGGAGATGTAAGAAAAATCACCAACTTGACCCTTAGCCGAAATAGTGCTTTACCCCTAGATGTCCATTCAACTGTTGCCCACCAATAATTCCTATTCCTTCAACTCATCAAAGAACTTTGGCTTTGTGGATTGAATCCCCCGAGAAGGGTTAAAATGGCATGGGGACTAATTGAAGTAATGAGCCTCCCAATTTAATTGTGTTTAATCTTTGCCGATTATAAAGAATTATCCATGTGGCTGAGAGCCCTCACAACCCAGGCACAATGACACAATTGTTGATGGTCCATTACTTCGACAGCATCTAGGGTTCCTCGAACAATTTGATATCCCAACCACGATTTTTTATTTTTTTCTAAGCATTTCACCTTGAAATACGAAATTGTACTATACTAGGTATTAAAAATAAAAAATGACTATTCCATGATTCAAGATCATATTGATCAGTACTGCTTCTAAGTAATATCGTATTTATAATCCATCGATGGGATCAATCCCATTTGACCCTGCTCCTGCTACGACATTCGCACATTTAGATGCTACTACCGTATTATCAAGAGTTTTAGCAGCCAAAGGTATCTATCAATAGTAGATCCTTTAGATTCAACGTCAACTATGTTACAACCCTAGTATTTACTAGCAAATTTGATCTTTCTTTACTTCTTGCGTATTTGCCCAACTGACACATCTGAAAGAATAAATGTTGGACTTATTGGATCCTTAGCAGTATACGTGAGGATTGGTCGTTGGGGGTTCTATTGACAAACTATAGGACCTGTATGAGGCTTTGTAATACCCATTCAATTAAACAAATTATAAAATTGATGAATCTAACGATACGCTTCAGTTCTTCTACTAAGGCAATTACAAGCAAATATTTGTAGAAAGATGGAATTCTAAGAGTTCTATAGGGTTAGATTTCACACTTGTGTAGACAATCTTGTTATCACTGAAAACCGCTACAAATCACGAACTTCCTGGTCTCTATCTTCAGCTTTTATCTTCGATATTGTTGAAGGATCTGTGGTGTGAGTTTTTCCTTTCTGAAGAATACTTTTCTCTAAATGAATTACAATACATGTTCAGCGATCACTATAGAATTCTTGATTCACTACATGGACTACCCTATAACAGTAATGAATTAAACGTGTACAATTAACATTTATATGATAAGTGTACCTCTGAATATGTTGAGTTATATTATTGATAACATCACAAATGTTATTTTATCTACAATAACATCTTTCATTTTTATATAACTAGTTGTGTACCCGCGCAATGCGGCGGGAGCCATGAATTTTAATGGTTTTGAAGTTCTACTGGTTTTATAAGATAAGATTTAACGATGATATAGGTTACACTTGGTCTTTACATATTAATACAATTTGAATAAATAAGAGTTATGGTTCCAATTACAGACTATCGATGAAAAAAATTGTATGACAGTTTAAAATCCAATATATTTAAAATCCAACATATTTAAA
>NW_020204623.1:8063-10621 GCF_001531365.2 Cynara cardunculus var. scolymus
GTGTAACTGGTTAAAATAAAAATGTATTTTTTAAACATGTTTTAATTGATATACGATTATGTATGTTAATTTGATAAACGTTTAAAATAAAATATTTGAAAGTAAAGGACGTAAAGTAAATTAATTAATTAATTATAGGGGTATAAAGTGTAAATTTAAAATTATAATTTTAAAAAAACCGGTTGTGAGGGTGAGTGTATGTGAGGGGATGAGTGTATGTGAAGAGAGGAGGGGGTGAAAAAATGAGAATAAAGGGTATTTTGGTCATTTAGTATTTTAAGACTTTAAGACTTTTGCTAAATTTGTTTAATAAGATAGTATAGATAATGATTAATCGAACCAATACAGCTTTAATAAAATAATAATTATAAAGGTTGTTTTTATTTGTTTTAATACTAAAAATATAATTAAACTTGTAATATTAAGAAAACGGATTTTAACTAATACATTATTAATTAGTTAGTATGATTAGTMTATATAATAGAAAATAGAAAAGTAAGAAGAATAATAGAGAAATATCAAATGGATTAGAGATAGTAAATAAAAAAAGTATAATGTTTAAAACCAAAATTATAGAAAAGGTTAAAAGTGAAAATTTAATTCATTGTTTTGAGTGTTATTTTGTCTTTTAGTATAGAGTGAGTAWTAAAAARTGTAGGTTTTGATAGGAAAKATATGGATAGAAATTACMTTTWTCTACAACATTTTTTGAATATTGATAATCATCGATTTTTATTCAGTTTTTCACCTTGAAATCATTGACGATTTTACATTTCACCTAATCGAATTAAATCKTATTTGCTTAAATCTCATATGTGAACACGGACATCAATGTTTTTCATTGGTTCATATGTGAAAATATGAATCCTAAAATAGCTTTACCTACAGAATGTTAATTATTACTTGTACGTGAATCAATTTAATTTATAAACGATGTTTTGAATCATTTTTTAAGATTAATATATGAACATGTGAAACATTACACATATTCACATRTGAATCTTAATTATAGCTTGTACCTGAGTTTTTAAGTTTCACATGTGAATGTTAATTATAAATTGATAAAAATGAACGGATTAATGATTTAATTATAAAARAGTTTACAAAGTTTCGTACTCAACTTTTGTTAGGTTATTTAAATTAATCACAAGTTTTCTTATAAACATATTTTTCCCTTTAAATCTTAGTCATTTAAAAATATCCTAATAATGATTGAGACCTCTTCTCATCTTCTCAGAAGGCTTCTTATTTAAACATAGAGTGCTACCATCAAAGAAAATAAAGTTAATTAAAAGAATAACCAAATTTAAAAGATATGTRGAATTAAACTGAATTTAAGGAATAAATGAAGTTAAACCGAGTTTATGGGATAATAAGTTTAAGACCGAATTTAAGGGATAAGGGAAAGAAATATAATTCCAGAAATAAAATGCAATTTGCTCCAAAGTTTCCTTTTATTTCATTTTTCATCGATTTACATCTTCCAATTTAATTATAACTGTTGATTGAAAAAACGAATGACTCATACGAGTTTGTAAAGTTAATACTAATTAATGGGTTAACAAGTGATTATCTATAT
This sequence comes from Cynara cardunculus var. scolymus, assembly GCF_001531365.2. Taxonomy (NCBI): domain Eukaryota; kingdom Viridiplantae; phylum Streptophyta; class Magnoliopsida; order Asterales; family Asteraceae; genus Cynara; species Cynara cardunculus. The sequence continues at coordinate 9,643 of NW_020204623.1, forward strand.
ATACACACACACACACACACATTTTAAATCTCTGCTTTGTCTCTATGTAACTGTTTTGTATATATGTTAAGTAATGTGATCATATAAATGCGAATTAAGAAAAACAGTTGAATGCAAGCTCATTAAGAAGAAATATGAATAATTTGTATCAATTAATTGATGATGAACAAATTATGAGTAGAAAAAACACCAAATTCAAGGTAATAAACATACGAGAATAATTTGATGCACCAAAGTTTCAACCCGACTAACCCAGCCTAACACACACGATTCTAGTTGGGTTGGTTTATACTTTTGTTTTGGTTGTGTTTTTTCAAACTACAAACATTGGCTATGTTTGTTTAAATGCCTTCGACTAGATCAATCCAACTCACATGCACCTCTATGTGACACTTCAAATAACCATGCCCATAAATTATGTTCATATCGGTACAACAAAATAAGCTTAGAGCACACCAAATATGTCTAAATGCATTACTGAAATGTTTATGGGACTTCAATTTATAAGATCAAACAATTATGAGTTCTATTTAAAAGTATTAAAATAAGTTGATAGAACGCCTATAAGCGTCCTACCAAGTTCTCTAAAACAATTTGAATACTACGTGATAATAATAATTATTATATATGACATCACTTACAAAAATAATAGATATAACACAATTACTCTTAGATAGAAAAATTTACAAAACACAAAGAAAACCAAAACCTAAGTTATTTTTGGATCTATAAAACATAATGGATGGCTTCAAATTTATCCGTATTCATTATTTTAATAAGAATGAAAATTTAAATAATAAAACGACAAAAGACATGAGGGAATTGTACATATTAGGTGTGAATGGGGTACATATTAGGTGTGAATGGAGTACATATTAGGTGTGRATGGAGTGGATGTGTCCAAAGTGTTGTACAAATATCAAAGTCATTGAATGATAACATATTCGACCAACAACCATGGTAAATAAGTTCATATCTT
>NW_020204624.1:0-10717 GCF_001531365.2 Cynara cardunculus var. scolymus
TTTCAATCTTTTCCCTCCCTTACCCCAGGCTGACACGTGTGCACAACATTAATGGCATGTCCTATCCAGACGGCTCACGTTCATCCAATAAAACCCATTTTCAAGATTATTATATTTTAATAATCAAAGAAACGTTTCCCTTACCACTCCACCTTCCACCCCACTACCACCCCACCCCACCCGTCTACCCCATAAATACCCTTCTTCCCCATTCTTACCTCTTTTACGCCTTCAAAACCTACAACAAGACTCCGACGAACTCAAAACCTGCAACTCCCTTAAAAATGGCCTCCTCCGCTTCTGACGAATCCAACAACAATGACAGCCAAATCCAATCCACAGGCACCGACAGCCGCGCAATCGTCTTCCTGCCCATGAAACCCAACAACCACGTGATTGAACTACGCAACACCCTCTTTGATGACAGGTTTGCGATAATGATTGAGTTCTTCAAAAACTGTATCCTTCTCCCTTCCTTAACTCTAGTGAACCCAAACATACCATTAAAGTACGTTCAACAATACTGGCAGACCTGCGAGTTTGATCCTCCCAGTCATGGAATAATGAGGGACATAGACGCCTCAAACGACATGGTTTGCTTGGTAAAAATATCAAGAGCAAAAGTTTTTAAGGTTCTGTGTATTCCCATGAGAAAGGAACTAGGGATCGAGCAATATGACGAACCACCTTCCTCCGATGACATCCTCAGGTTCGTAAAAATGCTAGGGTACAATYGGGAACTGCGAAATGTATCAGACTTCAAAAGACAATTCCTCCCGCCAATGTGGAATTTGTTCTTTTCAATCCTCAATCAATCCCTCACCTGCAAGCTCGGTTCCCTCGACCAAGGAAATCACAACATAATGACAATTATGTATGGGCTTTTCTTCAACCCCAATCTCGACTACGCCTTCCACATCTACAACGAGATTCATGCGGCCATGATCAAAAAGTGCAAACTTCAAGCCGCAGGAAAGCCACTATATGCTATTCTCTTTCCCCGCTTCCTTGCTCTTTTCATTGGGGACGCGATGGTACAACACGGACTACCTGCTGTGGAGCCTTTCACCCCAAACTACAAGATGCAAGGACATCGCCATACACTTTCAAAGGAAGGCTACACCATCAACCGGCCGCTATCCCAGGCTATGCTCACTGTCATACCATCGTCAAGTGAGATACGCCAATCTTATGAACGCTCCATGCTGTCCCAAGAACCAAGGGTAGCTACCCCGGAGCACATAGAGCCATCCCCTCCTCCAAGCGAGGGAGCACCAACGTCATCTTCATCGGATGATGAAGATGATGATGATGATGCTCGTGCTTCCCCCGGCCTTCACCAAAATATTCCTCACCCCACTACCCAAAGGGCAGCTACATCTACTACCCCTGGCGCTCAAAGCCAAAGGGGTATTGAAACAGGACGACCTAGTCCCACCCAAACCCCAGCCAGCCATCCAGAGGCCATTCTTCGGGCCTCTGGAGATGAACAAGCCGAGGAACCTCATATACCATCACCCCTCTCTCAATAGAGAGGTGATGAAGAAACAAGAGCCCCTTCGCCTCAGGGCTCGCCACAACCCCTCACACACACAGAAGCATTCGTTGCTTCTGACATTGATCCCATAGATCGTTCAGAGCGATCTTCAATTCGTGCACCACTCCCCTCGGTATTTGATCTACCAAAAGGGACACACATCCTTTCACTTACTCAGCCTCTGAAGCTGAGGAAGTGGAAGAGGATGTTCCAACATCACGAGATAGTTCTTCTCTCGAAGGCTATCAAGGACATGATGGAAGTCCTTTGAGGCCTACCTTCGCACAAGGCCAAGAGGGGGCCTCAGGAACAGAGGCCCAACCTGCAGCATCTGTTGCTGCAGGGGTTACCTCCATAGTTGATATGGTCACAAAGGCCGAGTTCCAAGCCTATGTTGATACAGTGACGCGGTCCTTATGACCTTAAACTCCTCGTACAAGGGATTGTGGAAAACCAACCCTCACCCGATACCCTAGACCTCCACCAATCCCTTGCCATCCTCCAACGCCACCTAAACCAAATAGATACCCAAAACCAAACCAACTCATCCCGCCTCCAAATCCTCCAACAAACAGTAACCCAACAACACAATACCATATCATCCTTAGTCACCCAACGAAACCAAATCCAAATCCAATCCATAGCCACCCTCACGGCTCAGGCAACCGAGGCCGATGAAAACTTAACCTACATCTTTACCCAACTCCAAACCATCCTTCGCAATCTTCATCAACTACCAGCCTCCATCACCTCCCAAATACCTGACCCTCAACCTTCATCCACCTCATCCATCGATGAAACCCTTGCCACCCTCACCACCCAAATGGCCACCATACAAACCACCCTCAATCAACTACCAACCACCATCATTGCCCAAATCCCACAACACAGTCTAACTCCACCTCCCTCTGCAGCCCCATCCTATGAAGCAGCCTTCTCATCCTTCACTGCAGAGGTGAGGAATCTTCTTGCCAACCTTCCCCATCCTCCATCGTCTGCTACAACCTCTGTGCCACCTCCACCCTCTACAGGCACAGATTTTGCCACAAGAGCCAATCTACGGGATCTGTCGAAGGCACTCATCTCATCATTCAATGAGATAAGTGCAAACTTTGCCGTTCTATCTGTTGAACCCACCACTGCGCTGAGGAAGAGTTTACAACAACAACAACAACAAGAACGAACAAACACTCTCCTTCGCACAATGGAACAAAGATGCAACAAGGATCGGGTATGCACTCTCGCTTCCCACATTCGAATGTGGAAAAAGAAGAACAGATCAAGAGTCTCCTGCTCTTCCAGCCGCCCCCACAAACGACCAAGGCATGAAGACCAAGACCCCGATGATCAAGGTCTTGGACCTCATGAGGGGGAGAAAGAGGCGGTGGCTACACAACAAACAGGATCCGCTGCACCATAGCAACCATCACCACAGCAACAATCATCACCACAACAGCCACCATCAACCCAACAAAACCAAGCAAGGGAACCATAGGCCTTGCCCTCTGATGAAGAACAGAATATCCAAGTTTCCTCAGCCACAATACCAGACCCCATCGTGTTGAGTTCATCAACCGATGAAGAACCAAATATACCACCCACAGAAACAAACCAAACCCTCACTCCCTCACCCACAACAAACCTACCCTTAACCCCTTCTCCAACACCTCGACCTTTCACCCTTTCCTCCTAACCAGAACCCACAACAAACCAACCATAACCTCAACAATCACAATCACCCATAGAAACCCATACACCAGAAACCTCTCAACCACATGAAACTGAACCATCCAAAGAAAACTCACCATCTACCCATACACAACCCAAGCCGAGACACAACCCTTAACCCATGAACCCGTGGTGCATGCGGACATCCCTTCTTCCTCGAGGCATCCTCCACAAGGCCTGGTAGATGAGATTATCCAGAACATGGAGTCGATGAGGAGACGTCCTCAATTGTCTTCTAGGGAACCAATCTTGATGGAAAATATCCATCAGTACATGTATCAAGATCACGATGAAAGTTTGTCAATCAATCCTCCAATCCTATCGCCAGAGTCAATGAACCTCCTACATCATCGATTTGTCAGACAAACCACTCAAGAACCTCAAGCTGTCTTTTCGAATGAGGAAATAAGGAGAGTCGTTGACTTGAAGATAAAGTCTTTTGCCAACAGAGCTATTGGATATATCCAGTTCAGCATGGAGAGAGCCCATGGGATCGTTAGCGTGTTCAACAAAAACGACCTTATCAACCTCAATCCATATGACTTGATTGAATTATACGCCTACACAGCTCAAAGGCAGGATCATGGCATAAGGTTTGGAATGGCAAACCAAGCGATAGTAAAAACAATGGAGTCTCTGGTAAAGCTCAGAGCCAAAATAGATTTTGAAATCGCTTTCAGGCTAGGCATCGAGAGACTATCCTGCGCTCCTCCAAATGAAGATTTCCAGGGCTTGCAGGAGATACGTTCTGCTTCAGTTCTTACTCAACCCGAACTCGGACTTGTTTACAAGAATGAGTTTGGGGTTAAAAAGTTCTTCAAAATGACTGAAGCCTTCAAGTATTCAACAGATACACTTGAATGGTTTCAGAAAAACATTAGAGAAAGACTGGGCAGAAACCATGTGCCAAGGTAAGAGGGGAGTCATCTCATACATGAGATATCAACGATCATTGCTTATCGAAGACTACTCTTGCGCTTCAGAGATATATACTCAGGTAATTAAGTGATGACTCAAATCTTTTGTGTATTTTGCCTCGATGTATTTTGTTTCCAGTATTGTAAAGAAGTTTCATCATCCAATGAAATTTTGGAGTTTGATGTTTTTCTACTAGATTAGTGTCTGTTCTTCACACATGTGTCTAGATTAGACTATGTTTGTTATTTCATCACTTAGGGGGAGATTGTTAAACCCCATAACTCATGATGTAAAAAGTAATGAAAAACAAGTGATGAAGAACCAGAAGATCGATGAAGACATCAAGGCAGAATCGACTAAGTCTAGAATTCAACCATTGGATCGATGGATAGTTCAACCATTGGACCGATGTACAAGTTCAACCATTGGACCGATGGACAAGTTCAACCAKWGGRCCRATGGACAAGTTCAACCAGAGGATCAATGGACAAGTCCAAGGATGCGATGGAAAGAGCATCCTCATCGATCCTCTGGACAAGCAACACTTAGAAGATTTTCCAGCACTACATCCAAGCATGCAATGAAGATTTGAAGATAAGATGAAATCATCATATCATGAATGACAGCTGGAGATGACAAATCAACAGCTGGAATTCAAGTTTATCTTATTGTTAATGTTTATCCATGTGAAAGATAAACCCTATCTGTTAGTTAGACGATTTGCTAGAAAGTAGCATTAGATAGTTATCTTCTTAATAGTCGTCTAGTATAAATAGATGATTAGGTCTATTGTAAAAATAAGGCTTTTACTCTTTGTTTTACGTTTCTGAATCTATAAAGTAAAACCTTTGAAACTCAAAGTTGTTCTTAAATTTTCTTACTTTATTCTTGAGACTTCATAACTTTCTTCATTAAATCACTATAATTTGGTTATTCATAACTAGATTATTAGTGTTATTGAGAGATCTAGGATCAACACTACGAATTTCATCCAACCAGTTACGGTATAATGGGGGATATAGACGCCCCGAATGACATGATTTGCTCACTAAAAATATCGCGAGCAAAAGTTTCTAGGGTTTTGTGCATTCCCACCAGACGGGAACTTGGGATCGAGCAATATGACGAACCACCATCCTCCGACGACATCCTCAGGTTCGTAAAGATGCTAGGTTACAATCGTGACCTACGAAATGTCTCAGACTTCAAAAGACAATTCCTCCCGCCAATGTGGAATTGGTTCTTCTCCATCCTTAACCGATCCCTCACCTGCAAGCTAGGTTCCCTAGACCAAGGAAATCTCAAAATAATGACAATTAACTATGGGATTTTCTTCAACCTCAATCTCGACTACGCTTTCCATATTTACAATGAGATTCATGCGGCTGTGATCAAAAAGTGCAAACTTCAAGCCGCAGGAAAGCCACTCTTTGCAGTTCTCTTTCCCCGTTTCCTTGCTCTATTCATTGGGGATACGATGGTCAAGCACGGACTACCCGCTGTGGAGCCCTTTACCCCAGTCTACAAGATGCAAGGACACCGCCCAACCCTTTCAAAGGAAGGATACAACATCAACCGACCGCTGTCCGGGCTATGCTCACTGTCATACCATCGACAAGTGAGATACGCAAGACCTATGATCGCTCCATGCTGTCCCACGAACCGAGGGCAGCTACCCCGGAGCACTTAGAGCCGTCCCCCCTCCAAGCGAGGGAGCACAAACGTCATCTTCATTGGATGATGAAGATGATGATGATGATGATGCTCGTGCTTCCCCCGGCCTTCCTCAAAATATTCCTCATCCTACTATCCAAAGGGCAACCACATCCTCTACCCCTGGCGATCAAAGCCAAAGGGGTATTGAAAAAGGACGACCCGATCCCACCCCAACCCCAGCCAGCCATCCAGAGGCCATTCTTCAGGCCTCTGGAGATGAACAAGCCGAGGAAACACATTCACCATCACCTCTCTCTCAACAGAGAGGTGATGAAGAAACAAGAGTCCCTTCGCCTCAGGACTCGCCACATCCCCTCACACACACAGAAGCATGTGTTGCTTCTAACGTTGAACCAATAGATAGTTCAGAGCGATCTTCTTTTGGTGCACCTGCCCCTTCGATATTTGATCTATCGAAGGGGACACACATTCGCTTCACTTACTCGGCCTCTGAAACCGAGGAAGAGAAAGCTGATGTAGCAACATCACGAGATAACTCTTCTCTCGAAGGCTATCAAGGACATGATGGAAGTCCTTCGAGGCCTACATTCGCACAAGGCCAAGAAGGCGCCTCAGGAACAGAGGCACAACCTGCAGCATCTGTTGCTGTAGGGGTCACCCCCTTAGCCGATCTGGTCACAAAGGCAGAGTTCCAAGCCTTTGTAGACACAGTGATGCGGTCCTTGGATGACCTTAAACTCATCATACAAGGGATTGTGGACAACCAACCCTCACCCGATACCCCAGACCTCCACCAATCCCTTGCTATCCACCAACATCATCTCACCCAAATCGAAACCCAAACCCAAGCCAACACTAACTGCCTACACATGCTTCAACAAACAGTCACCCAACACCACAATACCTCATCCTCCCTAGCCACCCAAAGAAACCAAGTACTTATCCAATCTCTTGCAACCCTTACAGCTCAGGCAACTAAAGCTGATGAAAACCTTACCTACACCATCACCCAACTATAAACCATCCTTCGCAATCTCCATCAATTACGTGCCTCCATCATCTCCCAAATTCCTCAACCCCAACCTCGATCCACTTCATCAGTCGATGAAACCCTCGCAACCCTTACCACCCAAATGGCCACCATACAAACCACCCTCACTCAACTACCAGCCACCATACTTGCCCAAATCCCACAACAAAGTCCACACCCTCCTCCCTCTGCAGCCCCATCCTATGAAGCAACCTTCTCCTCCTTCACTACAGAGGTGAGAAATCTCCTTGCAAACCTACCCCATCCCCTAGCATCCGCTACAGCCTCTGTGCCACCWCCACCACCTACTAGCACAGATTTTGCCACAAGAGCCGATCTGCGGGCTCTATCAAATGCGCTAGTCTCATCTTTCAATGAGATTAGTGCCAAATTCGTTCATCGAGCCATCCAACCAACAAGAGTTCTCTCCCAGAACCTGGCCGATGAACAATGACGTACCACCTCTCTCCACCAAACAATGGAGGCGAGTCGAAGACAAGCCTCCCTGAAGGCGTATCTTATGTCCTTCAGGAAGGGAAAGAAGAAGAGGACCGGAGCCTCCTGCTCGACAAGTTGCCCCCTAAAACGCAGACGACATGATGATCCAGACCCCGATGATCAAGGTCTTGGACCTCATGAGGCGGAGAAAGAGGCGGCGGCTACACAACCAACAGAATCCGCTGCACCACAGCAACCATCACCACAACAATCACCTCCAACCGAACAAAGCCAAGCAAGGGAACCAGAGGCCTTACCCTCTGATGATGAACAGAATATACAAGCTCCCTTAGCTACAATACCAGACCCCATCGTGTTGAGTTCATCAACCGATGAAAAGCCAACCACACCACCAACAAAAACAAATCAAACCTTCACTCCCTCACCCATAATAAACTTACCCTTAACCCCTTCTCCAACACCTCGACCCTTCACCCTTTCCACACAACCAGAACCCACAACAAACCAACCATTACCTCAACGATCACAAACACCAATAGAAACCCATGCACTAGAAACCTCTCAACCACAAGAAACTGAACCATCCAAAGAAAACTCACCCTTTACCCATACACAACCCCATGCCGAGACACAACCCTTAACCCATCAACCTATGGTGCATGCGGATACTCCTTCTTCCTCAAGGCAACCTCCACAAGGCCTGGTAGATGAGATAATACAGAACATGGAGTCGATGAGGAGACATCCTCAACTGCCACCCAGGGAACCAATCTTGATGGAAAATATCCATCAATACATGTATCAAGATCGCGATGAAAGTTTGTCAACCAATCCTCCAATTCTATCGCCTGAGTCTATGAATCTTCTACACCATCGATTCATCAGACAGACTACTCAAGAACCTCAAGCTGTCTTTTCAAATGATGGAATAAAGAGAGTCGTGGACTTGAAAATAAAGTCTTTTGCCAACCGAGCTATCAGATACATCGAGTTCATCGTAAAGAGAGCCCGTGGGATCGTTAGTGTTTTCAACGAAAACGACCTCATCAATCTCAACCTGTACGACTTGATTGAGTTATACGCTTACACAGCTCAAAGGCAGGATCATGGCATAAGGTTTGGAATGGCAAACCGAGCTATAGTAAAGACAATGGAGTCCCTGGTAAAGCTCAGAGTTAAAACTAATTTCGAAATTGCCTTGAGGCTAGGCATCGAGAGACTATCATACGCTCCTCCAAACGAAGACTTTCAGGGCCTGTAGGAGATATGATCTGCATCAGTTCTTACTCAACCCGAACTTGGACTTATTTACAAGAATGAGTTCGGGGTTAAAAAGTTATTCAGAATGACTAAAGCCTTCAAGTATTCAATAGATATACTTGAATGGTTTCAGAAAAATATTAGAGAAAGACTGGGCAGAAACCATGTACCAAGGGAAGAGGGGAGTCATCTCATTCATGAGATATCGACGGTCATTGCATATCGAAGACTACTCTTGCGCTTCAAAGAGATATACTCAGGTAGCTTGTGATGAGTTAAAACTTTTGATTATTTTGCCTTGATGTATTTTGTTTCTAGTATTGTAAAGAAATTTCATCATCCAATGAAAATTTGGAGTTTGATGTTTTTCTACTAGATTAGTGTHYRTYCTTCAYATATGTGTCTAGATTAGACTATGTTTGTTATTTCATTACTTAGGGGGAGATTGTTAAACCCCACAACTCATGATGTAAAAAGTAATGAAAAAACAACAAGTGATGAAGAACCAGAAGACCAATGAAGACATCAAGACAGAAACGACTAAGTCTGGATATCAACCACAGGATCGATGGATAGTTCAACCAGAAGACCGATGGACAGTCCAAGGATGCGATGAAAAGAGCATTCTCATTGATCCTCTGGTCATCAACACTTAGAAGATTTTCCAGCACTTCATCCAAGCATGCAATGAAGAATTGAAGATAAGGATGAAATCATGATACCATGAATGACAGCTGGAGATGACAAATCAACAGTTGAAATTCGAGTTTATCTTGATATTAATGTTTATCCATATGAAAGATAAACTTTATCAGTTAGATAGAAGATTTGCTAGAAAGTAGCATTAGATAGTTATTTTCTTAATAGCCGATTAGTATAAATAGGTGATCATATCTATTGTAAAAAATAAGGCTTTTACGCATTGTTTTACGTTTCTGAGTTTATAAAGTATCAAGATTGTTTATAAATATTCTTATTTTTATTCTTGAGTCTTCATAAATTTCTTCATAAAATCACTATAATTTGGTTATTCATAACTAGATTATTAGTGCTATTGACAGATCTGGGATCAATAAGATATATTTTTGTAAACTGATCCTTTAATTCAAACTTTGAACTGCAGTTGATCCTATTTCATACAAATTGATACTATGAGTTCACGAGAAGCAATGGCTATTGGTACTAACACCAAGCCACCTGTTTTGTTTCGTGGTGATTATAATCAGTGGAGAGATAGATTTCTGAACTTCATTGAGAGAATGAAAGAAGGAGATCTGATTATGCAATCGTTACTGGAAGGTCCTGCTGTATACTTCCTAGAGATACCTGATGATATAGTAGAAGGCAAGCCTGCACAGAAAGTACTGAAACAAAAGCATCAATATTCACCTGGAAAAAAAAGAGCCCATGCTGATGTGCTTTGCAAGTCTTATATGATGCAAGCATTGACTAATGATATTTACACTAGTATTGACAGTCATAAATCATCAGGTCACAACATGTGGGTTCAAATTGAAAAGATGATGATGGGTTCAAAAGTGGGAACTCAGCTGAAGATTACTAACTGTATTTCAGCTTATGAAGAGTTCAAGGCTAAAGAAGGTGAAAGTTTTGATGATGTTTATAATAGGCTGGCCAGACTGCTTAATAAGCTGACAAAGAATGAAATTTCTAAAACTACAATAGAGATTAATGTTAAGTTTCTTAACAATCTCCAGTCAGAGTGGAAACCATTTGCCAATCATATCAGATTCAATAAACAGTTATCTGATATCGATATTCATGAAATTTATGAAACTCTGAAACAAAATTAGTAAGATGTTTTAGAAATCTGAAATGCAAAGAAGAAAGAAAAAGAAGTTGCTGATCCTTTGGCTCTTGTATTTGAGAGAAAGGACAAGAAATTAAAAAGCAGATCTGGAAAGCAAGTCAAAGAAGTTAGCCAGTCAAGTGAGTATGAAAAAGAAGACAGTAACAGCTCAGATTCAGATTTTGAAATGTCATAGATCAAACAGGCAATGGCAATGTTGACTAAAGCATTCCAGAAGAAGTTCTCAAAAAGGCCACACTCGAACAACCAGAGATTCTCGTCAGGTTCAAAATATGAA
>NW_020204625.1:0-4945 GCF_001531365.2 Cynara cardunculus var. scolymus
GCATTGTGATTATTATGTAATTACCGAGGTAAAGAGCTTATGATCACGAATGACTAAATGACTGGATTAGGTTGATGTCGATGGTTTTAAACCTATAAGTGATGCTCTATAACGTTGATTTATGATTTACTTTGTGTCTGTCATAATCAATGGTAAATCGGGCCTCCCCCGTCATCTTCGGATGTTTTATTGTTCCACTTCGAGTTATTCAGGTCTTRYTGTCTCTTTTCCTGTTTAAAGTTACGTCAGCTATTTACATGTGTATATTTATATATGTTCCTTTATGTTTACTTAAACTCTTTTGTTTGGACTCACTAGGCGTAAGCCTAACCMTCTYYCTTTCTTGTTATATTTACTTTTTAGGTTCCTTTAGCGGTGGGGCTCTAAAGGGTCGAGAGGAGCGTTGGTTCGTGAAAGTCTCTTTTGTATTCATAGGCTTGTTACTTTCGAGCGTCGCGTTTTGATGTTACGGTATTTTTGGAGATTGATAGAAACACCCGTCTTTAATCTAGTATAGAAAAATCTAGATTAGTAGGTTGTTAATTATCGTCTCGGTAGCTGATTTGTAAACGCTTTTCTATTACCCCTTTTGTTGGGTGATTTCTTTTTATAAAATTCCGATTTTTTTTGTTACACATTTCAGTCCTTTTTGCCTTATATTTTAGGGTGTTACAAGTTGGTATCAAAGCTCTAGTTTGAGCGAACTAGGTGAGGAATTAGGACGCCTAGACTCAAGTTGAGATTGTAAGTATTAATCTGTGAGGTGTGGGTAGAACTTTTAAGATAGAAGAACTTTAGGGTTGTCGGAGTTACACAAATTCATGAATCGTGACGATGGTGTTGAGGATTCTTATGTATAACCTATTCAAAATTTCACTTAGCTAATGCTATTTTGAGTATGTTGTTACATAAGCGTGCTTAAACTCACTGTTATTACAAAGATTTGTGAATGTGTCAGATCGTTTTGTATTAGTCTCGTGCTCTTCCTATCCTATTTGATCAATTGTTATTATTAGATATCAATTAGTTGGATTATGTGAGCACTTCTTGCTACTTATAGATTTTTAATTAATTGATCGATTGTTCCGATTGGTGCTTGTACTAATTTGTTGGCCTTAGTCAATGATATTTGGGGAATGTAAATGTGAATGGTAAACTAGGAAGTAAGGTAATTTTTAACTCAATGGTCCACTGCAAAATAGCTTCGGGGAATATTTGTGTTAATGATAACGGTGACATTGATAGGGAAGCGGAATAGTCAATAAGTTTGTTGGGAATTGGAATAGTAAGTAGCCAGGAACATCATCCCTTGACATTTGGTATAAGTACTAGAAAAGAATGAGCATATTGATGAATTTCTTAGTCATATGACAAGAGTTAATTGCATAACACCAAGAGAAGCTTCAAGAGTTCTGTGTGACCAGTAAGAGTTCAATTGGAATCCAAATGTAAATTCTATTGTACATGACCGTCAAAGGGAACATGTACACAAGATAAGTATCGTAGATATGTTAACATTCAGGTGGATACGATAAGAAATGGTGATGTACTAGAGAAGGGTGAGTTACACTGGTTGAGGAGAAGGCAAGGAAGGCCTCTTGTTAGATTCATTGGGTAGAGGAGGAGATCTTTGCCAAACACATTGGTAGATGTGGGTGTTGCCCAAGATCAATGTGAGGAAGTGGTTAAGAAATTTTATGGGGAAGTGAAATGTGAAGGACTATAAATGTTATGTATAGAAGGATGCTTTTCATCATGCATTTCAACCACGACTTGGGAGGTTCACCTCTTCATAAATCTTTAACATGTTTCATTTTTTTTTTGCCTAATCAATTGGTTTAAGGGGGGGAAGTCTTTCCGATAGTATTTCTTCAGGAGGGTCTTTCGGTTTACTTTAAATCATGTTTTCTTTATAATAAATGTAGGTTTCATCTTTAGCATATTGAATTTGGTTAATTTCATCTTCTACTTTGGAAAAGCACACGATTCATTGCTAGCCTCATAACTTGATTTTGTGTTGATGTCATTAGTATGTGCATGTATGCAAGGAAACCGAGCACCAGCTTGGTTTCAGAAACCATATATACTAAATTGCACTTGCTTTCAGTAGAATTATGTTCCTTTGAGATCTTTGAGGCCATCATGTAGCATGATCCGCTACATTATAATTTACCTGATTTTTCTTAGGCCACCTGCACCTCTTTCATATATTCTACTTGTAAAATATGAGGTAGCAGATTTCTACTGTTGTTGCTTTTTGGAATGAACAGCTTGGTAGGCTGATTCTTCCTGCTAGAAACCAAAATAATACTTATGGCGGAGTCAAACCTTGGTAGAAGCTCTCTAAGTTATGAACCTGACCTCAGCCTGGATTCTTTTAATTGCAAATATTGGTTTGAACGATAAATTGCAGATAGATATCTTCCCGTATCCATAATGAATAGAAGAGCCTCTTTATGTGTTGGATTGCCTCTGCAGGGCTGTTGGAACTTCGTCAAACACACCAACAATGTCAGTTGTCATTGATTAGACTGAATACTATCAACTGATGCATCTGTTGCGCTTGGGGGTTAACAGCGAAATATATTTTGTTGGGTTATGAAAATGGTGATGACTATTATATTTGTAGGGTATGCCTCTTTTACTGTTATATGGACATATAATATAGTGAGGCTATTATTAAGGTAATTGAGAAGCATAGAATTTCATAATAAAAGATCATGTGTCACAGAAAAGCGTTGCAAATATTCTTGGATGAATGTTCAACCTTGAGGGAATCTATATATTTTAGTTGAACGTGATAGTTATATGCATGTCTTAATGCTGATATTGCTGTTAGGATTGTTTTATGGGTGTTGGGTAGTCAGAATTTTGGTGACAGCAACCGGAAACTGGTATGTCTCTAAACCCTCTTTTTAGAAAAACTGCGAATGTATTATTGTCATGGAGATTTGAGATGGGTTATCTATTTGGGTTTTAAGGATATTAAATGTCTAACGGATTGCTATTAGGTCATTTTACATTGATTCTATTTGGGTAAGTGATGATACATTACTATGGGACTTAGGCCCAGATCTCTTTGTGGGACTTTATTTTTTTTGTATTGTTCTATAATTGCTTTTGTATCCCCCTCTCAGTTTCTTCTCTATAGAGTGTGGTTGTATCCCTGGTAAGGTACGCACCTCATTTACTTATTTTGTATTTAAGATATATGTTTATATATATATGTATAAATATATAAATATATGTAAATCCTCATTTGTGTTATATTTAGGAGTATATGTGTAACACCCGTATTTCTTCCTCATTTTCTTTTACCGTTCGCATTAAGGAGTTTCGCCTCTTTTGTAAGGTACACGTTTTCATGTATATTAGGAGCTTGGGGTATCTTCTTTATTGGGTCTTTCAAAAGAAATTATATATATATATATATATATATATATGTACATATATATTGTGACTGATGTGTTTAGTGGTGATGTGTAAGAAAAAGAAAATAATAATAAGGGGGGGGTTTAGTTAGCTGCTACCCCTTAGCTAGCCTTSGGAATGATTCCTCTTTTTCTTTTTGGGTCATTACATGCTATATTTATYTTTTGGGTGGGGTTATGGGAAGATAAGTAAGGGAGGGCTTTGCCTGGTAAGAGGAGGAAGTGGGCCGGTTGCTTCACAGCAGAAAAGAGGTGAAAAAGAAAGAAAGAAGAAGATAGAAAGAAAAGGAAGAAAGGAAAGGAGAAGAACAGCAGCAAGAACAACAGCCACAACAGYAGAAGGGAAGGACTGTTGTGCCCCTTTCGAGCCTCACCTTACAGCAGCAACAACAGCAATAAGGAAGMTGATGTGCCCCTTTCGAGCCTCCGCCTAGCAGCAGCAGGTTCGACTGTTTTCCCCGCTCCCGATCACCGACAGCAACAACAGCAGCAGGACTTGCCTGCTMTTTTCTTTCGTTCCCGACTGTCCAAGCTGCAAACAGCAAGCTACTGTGCTGTCCGTCGTTGCTCCGCCAAACAGCAGCCTCTAGCGGGTACTTCTTCGTTAGCACCGTGCAAAACAGCAAGCACGGCTGTGTGACCTTCGTCTTGCTCAACTCCTCTGCCGACCAACAGCCTCACAAGGGGCTGGTTACCACCTTCTTTCTCGCCAAGCAACAGCAGCAAGCTGTCTGCGCTTGCTGCACATCTTCTCAGTTCACCCAACAGCAACGGCAAAGTGTATGCGCATCTGCACATCTTCTCAGCTCATCCAACGACAGCAGCAGTAGGCAGCGGGTTCGTTTTCTCTCTTGCTGTCCAAAAACAGCCGCAGCAAGGACGAGCTGCGGRTCCTTCGCGAGCAGCAAACARCAACAGCAGGCAACAGCCTTGCTGTGCKGTTTCTCCGGTSCTTGCCGTTCAACAGCAGCTGMTGTGCGTGTTATCGCGCCCTCGCCAAAATAGCAAACAGCCCTTGGCTGTGTGTCTTTCCCCGACGACCAGCACCAGCAGCAAGCGCGCTGCTGTGTTGTCTACGACCSGAAACAGCCGCTGTCCTAAGCCGGATTCTTTTGGATCCTTCGAGGTGAGTTCATTCCACTTTTAATCATGAAACTTTATAATCATTGAAATGATGCATTATATTATACCTCAAACTTTAAATTGATGAAAATACTTGTTTGGTAAGGATTTATACTCTTCACAAAGCAAAAGGAATAGTTAAAACAGTTCTAGAAGTGTTATTGTCATGGTTATTGTCATGGTTATGTATGGACATGGCTATTGTGTAGCAAACCATGATCTGCCCAACATCCTTCACAGCATGCCTGTTGTGAAGGTTCAAAGAAGAAAGATAAAACAAACAGGTATACAGCTTTTCTATACAAAATGTAGATATATATTCTCTTTTTTATTACTAAATAACCATGTTTGGCTCCTAGTTATGGTCATGGCAAGTGTGAAGCTAACCATGT
>NW_020204625.1:5315-10851 GCF_001531365.2 Cynara cardunculus var. scolymus
TTTGTGAAGCAAACCATGATCTGCCCAACATCCTTCACAGCATGCCTGTTGTGAAGGTATGGCCAATTTTACTATTCCTCAATCAGGTGGTTACTTTGTGCAATGCTATACTCTGTGTTAATGCTTTATGTTAAGATATTCCTTAAAAAGTACAAGCATATTCAGTTTAAAAACCTCCAAAATGAAAAAAAAAAAAAACAATCAGTTAAAAGAAACCAATGACCTTGATTACATTGTTCACCATCATTAACATCATCTGAGATTCTCTTGTGAATATCTTCATTAGACATTCTTTCTCCTACAATCAGAATATGTAAAAACATCTTTTAGGGAGTTTTGAATAGTTGCATCCAGTTAATGAATCTTCACAACAAAAACAATCATTCAAATTAAGCTAATGGCCTTAATTACCATCTGCATTGTTGAAAACATTGTTTGAGATAAGTTGCTGATCATCTTCATTAGACATCCTTTTCCCTGAGACTGAAATGTCTTAAAACCTAGATCAAAGCCTACATTCTTATCAACTATATTATAAGGAAGCAAAAAATTAAAAATAAACAAATTACGTTTATGTAAAAGTTTTCTTACTTGAATTAAGGTAGAGAATTCAGTGCAGAATTGAGGCAACGTCAATGTCAATTTCTATTGAAATCGACATCCTGGATGAATTTTTGTGATGTAGGTTAAATGGTAGTCGGAGTTGTCAATTGAAGATCTTCAATCAAAGTACTGGACCAATTGATGCATTCAATCATTGTTTACAGGTCGAAGAAAGAGGAAATCGTTAGAGGGAGATTGCGAGTTCATCCCAGGAAGAAGACGAAGTCGATCATGGCGGTAAGAATCAATTTTCATTGTTTTTGATCGTGAGGTTAAAAAAAATAAAAAATATATTGGTCAAAAATACCCCTACAGTTTAAAATTTATGCTAAATTTCAATCGTTGGATCATTATCTATAAAAATTGATCAATGGATATAAGTGGGTCTTACGGGTCTCACCAAAATCTATTGGTCTCACGTGAACCCAACCCTATATATATATATATATATATATATATATATATATAACTTGAACAACAAATGACTCATCTAAAGTCTAAACCAAGTGAAACGAATCCAGTATGTCCTGCTTGGAAGTGGGGTTGAGGGTAAGATGTATGCAAACTTGACCACGTATCTAATGTATATCTAATGAAGGATATATATAAATATCTGACCTTGGATAAGGATTTCCCTTCACAACTTTATGCCCATATTTTCTCCAACGGAAACCATCTGATGCAAGAGCCTTAAACTTGGTTATGCCTATATATCTAAGACTTAAACACAGTTGAACAATTCAACAGCCTTAAACTTGAATGCAAGAGCATGATTATATGATCTATAAGTCAAACACTGGCTCAAATTTCCAAATGCCACCAGAAAAAAAAAAGACTTACCCGTAAGACCTGTTTTCATCCCCAACAAACTGAATGTTGGAATTGGGTATGTGAAAACTCATCTCAACCAATGAATTTGTCTGCATTAACAAGAAAGAACTTAATAAAAAATAAAGTCTAGAACTCCACATATGCATTAACTGTGAAAAATACCTTAACTTTAAGTTGGCAAGACCATATTCCAAAAGCTCAAAATAAGCACATCATATGTTGATCCAA
Source organism: Cynara cardunculus var. scolymus (assembly GCF_001531365.2). NCBI lineage: Eukaryota > Viridiplantae > Streptophyta > Magnoliopsida > Asterales > Asteraceae > Cynara > Cynara cardunculus. Next base: position 6,978 of record NW_020204625.1, read on the forward strand.
TGATAAAAGAGTCATGTATGCATATATAGTTACATATTAAATTTAACCAAAAAATGATATCTAAATGCTCAAAATAAGTACATATAATCATATATTATACTAAACCGTAGCTTTTGAGTTTGTTTTCAAGTACAGGAGGAAGGAAATTAAATGATGAACATTATCAAAAATCCTAATTCATTAGTAGAAGGAAATTTTCCAGAATAAGATTTTTTGATGATCAATTGTAATAAACCAAAGCCACCGAATACAAATCAGTCAATCATGTAACCAAAGCAAACCTAATTTTACATTATAAACATAACAAGGCAAACCAAGTAGTAGAAATTTTACATTACAAACATAACAAGGCAAACCAAGTAGTAGAAATGAAAATGAAGATACGAAGACAAACTCAAAGTCGCTTACGATGAATCCTCAAGCCCTAAACCGAAGTCGCCTACCGTAACTCGATGAATCCACAAGCCCTAAACCGAAGTCGCCTACCGTAACTCGATGAATCCACAAGCCCTAACCCGAAGTCGCCTACCGTAACTCGATGAATCCACAAGCCCTAAACCGAAGTCGCCTACCGTAACTCGATGAATCCACAATCCCTAAACCGAAGTCGCCTACCGTAACTTGATGAATCTTCAAGCCCGAAATCGAACATATGAGACAAATTGAACTCAAACTCGATCAAGAAACGAAATCGAAGATCGAAGTAGGAAATTTTTGAAGTACAGGACTCATATCTCCTCTCCGACTCTCCTTTTGATTTTCAAGAATATAAATTTGATTTATCAAAAATAAAAAAGCTTTAGATACGCTTTTGAAAATTATAAAAAATTATAAAAAAGCAACTAAAACCTTTTGTTTAATTTTAAAATAAAAATACTTTATTCTTTAGCGACAATGTAAAAAGTGTTTCTAAAGCTTTTGAGTCGATTTTTAGAGACGTTTTATATAAGAAGCGTCTCTAAAAGCTTTAGGACCAATATACATAGCATATTATTAGGTTTGAAATCTTTCTCTGAAAGTCGTCTTATCTTTAGGTACATTTTTCACTTTTGTCATGTATTTCCTTCCCTAACAACACCTATAGATACACTTCCAAATCCTTCTCTAGAACGTCCTTCTTTAAAATCCATTTTCCTTGTAGTGTATGAACTTATAAACTGATTTCAAGAACGTTTTATTTATTTGATTAAAGACTGAAAAAACGACCCAAAATCGATTCAAAGAAACCTTTTAACCATAGCCATAGATCAATATATTCCCAAATCTTTAGTCAAAAACTAGGAAGAACCCTAACAATAAGGGGAAGATCATACCTTGCTAAAAACCAATATTTGAAATCTGCAGGAACTTCTTATAATGATATGAAACCTGAATTTGCTTCCAGCTCTTCTAGGCTGATAGCATACGCATGCCTACTTTGAAAACGCAACATTAATTGGAACCTAATACAAGACTAAAGCCTAAAGCCTTTATATATATATATATATATATATATATATATATATNTATATATATATATATATATATATATATATATATATATCCCAACTTCATACTAAATAAACCGAACCACAAACTTCCAGACTTGCTAAATAAATAACCATAACCCAAGGTACGTATGACACCATTGATGATTTAAACAATATCTTTGTTAAATGTAAAAAAGAAAAACATGCATGTATCTTATTGACAGCACTCAAAATATGTGTGCAATTCACGACGACGGATTGTATTAAAAAAATAATAAATAAGCGGATCTTGTTTCAGCTCAAGTCATGGATTTGAAACACTAATTAATCTGTCAATACAAACGAAGATGATTATGAGAGTGATGGTGGTCACTCATGTCATTTCTTACTCTTCTTACTGCTCCTAAATCCCTTACCTTTTGTTTGAGAAGACAATGTCTGTGACTAAACTCAATGCCATGCATAGTATCCAGTTGGGGAGCTTATATATATGAATGGGTTGTTGTGAGCCAGATATATTAGTTGCGTTGCGGTAGATCTAGAGACAGATAATTATTAATTATTAATTTAGTGGATGTTTTAGGTTAGACATGTAAATCAAATAGCATAAATAGTAATAGGATCGAATTATCATTATCATGGAAAAACATCCATGACTTTAATCTAGAAGATGAATAGTAAACTTACTTGTAGGAACACTTGAAATTGTCTTACTTGATGAATCCATGATCACTCTTAATAATCTTTTTGATGCCAATCAATTATGATGGAGTTACCTGTGTGTAATTAAGTCATAACTAATATAATTAAATTAAACATTTATCACTAATATGAGATTAACATAAATATTAATATAAATAGTCTAGGCCATTAAGATATAGCAATTTTCTAACATTCTCCCACTTGGCCATATGACTATTTATATAAATAATAAGTTGGCCAAGTGCTAATCTCATTAGTGAATCATAATTAAAGTAAAAGTATTGAAGCAAAATGATATAATCTTACATGTCACCAACGACATGGGATCCCTACCAATCATACTTTCAGTACTCCTACAAAACAATGATCAAAATTATTAGTGGTTCTCTTGTTTGCTCATTAGAACAATTAGTGTTAACGTATTATTAGAGCAAACATAAGTAACATAATGTGAAAGATAGATAGGTAAGCGCTTACTTTGATATATATAGCTGAATATATCGTGACATCAAGCAAGGCTAACTCTTAAGCCCATATTATTCACATGCGTAATAAACGTCTTAGGTGGTAATCCTTTAGTGAGAGGATCCGCCAACATGTCACTAGTACTAATATATTCCACAGTTATGCATTTTTCTTCCACACGTTCTCGAACAAATAGATACTTAGTGTCAAGATACAATTCGGCACCACTTGAGCTGTTGTTGTTTGAAAAACTCACCGCAGCACTATTGTCACAATAAAGTTTCAATGGTCTTGAGATGGAGTCAACAATTTTGAGTCCACAAATTAAATTTCTCAATAACATAGCTTGACATGTAGCATGGTAACATGCTACATATTCGGCCATCATGGTCGAAGTAGTGGTCAACTCTTGTTTATGACTCCGCCAAGATACCGGACCACCTGAAAACATGAATATGTACCCCCAAAGTTGATTTCTTATCATCTTTGCATTTAGCAAAGTCGGAATATGTATACCCTACATCTTCAAGGGAATCGGTTCTTTTATTAGTGAGGATGTATTCTTTTGTTCCCTGTAGGTAACGTAATACTTTCTTGGCTGCTCTCCAATGGTCTAAACCTGGGTTAGATTGATAATGACCAAGCATGCCAGTAATGTATGCTATATTGGGTCGAGTACAGACTTGAGCATACATTAAATTCCCGACAATCGATGCATATGGAATTAGTTTCATTTGATCGACCTCAGAATTAGGGTATTGATATGAGCCAAATTTGTCACCTTTCACAACAGGAGCGACAGAAGGAGCACAATTTTGCATATTATACTTATTGAGAACACGGTTTATATAAGCCTTTGAGATAAGCCTAATATATTATGTGTTAGGATCAAATTGATCCTAATTATTCTAAAAAGTTTTATTAAGCAATCGGGACTAAGGATGGAAGATCTGAATATGCTGATGTGTTTAAAACGACCAAGTCTGGTTGGCCTATCCTCTGGTTGGTTTATCCTCTGGTTGGTCTATGCTCTGGACGACTATCTTTAGAATCATGAAGGATGATGTTGATCCCATTTTCGATAATGATTATTTCCTTGTTTATAGGATTTAGTTACCTTATTTATAGGATTCAGTTATCATGTAAATATCGCCTATATAAGAAGTGATACAGGCATAGAATAGAAGAGAGATGAATTATCAACACTTTGTAACACACAGATTCAAACACATCACATG
>NW_020204626.1:0-2182 GCF_001531365.2 Cynara cardunculus var. scolymus
TGTCCATCACTACCTCTTTCTCTCAGGTGGCAAGGACAAGGGTAAACCCCCCCGCGTCTAACCCAGCCATCACAACCTCTTTCTAAATGCCCTTCTCAACCCATTCTTGGTTCTCCTCAGAGGGCCAAGAAAGCCAAAAAGGGGACAACCATGTCTCTAGCTGAAGCCTCTCTACAGGTTTTAGTTATTGAAACTAGCCTTACCCCCGAGGCATTTTATGTTACCCCTCTCAGCTCTTCAGTGATCTCTCCTATCACTGTCGTATCAGTGGCACCTTCACCAATCACTTCAGTGACCCAAATCACTGAAAGTGTAGATATCAGCGCCGCCACCGCTGAACACCCACGACTTTTCTCAACTGATGGAAGACTTCATGACAAAATGGCTAAGTTTGAAGAACGACCAGAGGGTCGATGAACTGACCAGAGATGCGATGGAAAGTGCATCTTCATAACCCCTCTGGGTACCAACACTTGGAGTTTTCCTCACTAGTTCAACCAGAGGCATGCGATGAAGATATTAACATAAGGTTGAAATAACGACCCATGGAAGACAGCTGGAGATGACCAATCAACAGCTGGACTCTACAAAGTTTATCTTGTTTTAGTGATTATCCATGTTTAGATAAGCTTTATATGTTCTTAGAAGATTAGCTAAATAGTCTAATTAGATAGTTATCTTCTTAGCAAGATTACTAGTATAAATAGGTTGTTAGGCCTATTGTAATCTTTGACTCTTTTCCGTTTTTCACAATCATTGAAATAAAGTGAAACCTTTGACACTCAAGTATATTCTTTGAATGTTCATCAATTGTTCTTGAGTGTTCATCATTTTATTCATCCAAACACTATAATTAGGTTATTCTTTACTTAATCATTAGTGTTATTGAGAGATCTGGGATCAACACTAATAACCTCATGATTGGATATTGGATCAGGTTCTACTTGAGCCATTTCAGGAGTAGCTAGAATAGGCAACAAATTTCTTTGTAATTGTCTTCTCCTTCTAAAGGTTCTTTCAATGTTTGGATCTAACTCAAAAATAGTCACATGAGATATCCTTGGCATAAACCACTAAAAATGAACACTTGATGGTAGAAAAAACAAATTTTAAAGTAACTTAAAGAAAAACTCTTTTTGGCTAAAGTCCCCGGCAAAGGCGCCAAAAACTTCATGTGGAAGGATCTTATACTCTTAAAAGGTTATAATGACAAGTAAATCATGCAAGTATAGATGGCTTACAAGTATCGTCCAAATAAAGTAATAATGGTAAGTTATTCCAAATATTGTTTGTTGTCCCAATATCAATCAATCTTCCTTAAATTTTCAAGAACAATGGCAGATCTGTATTTATTCATGTAAGAACATAGGAGTAGACAGAGAAAGTCAAGATCTACAAATATGGTCAAAATCTCTATTACGTAAATCAGATTTTACAATGGAGTATCCTTCTTAGATTACAAAGACCTCACCCTATTTATAGGGTCAAACAAGACACAAGGTCAAAGTCAAACTATTCTAAAGAAAAGTTAAACACGATGACTTCTACACAATTAGAGACAATTTTATCTTTCAAGACGAATACAATTTTACACTGATTTTTAGTCCCAACATTTTCTCCTTTTGTATTCAGACTTGAAAGAATTTGCGCGCTTTAAGTCTTGTTTGAACTTTGAAGCTTTAAGCACTCTATGTCTTCTTCAAAAACCAACTTCAACTTGAAATCTTCAGACAATCAATTGTTGAGAAAGATCTTCTAACATTCTCCCCCTCGAATGTAGAACAACGATGATCTTCTCTTTTTGACAATGTAGAACAGAAACAATAACGAACGAATTTTAAACATTCTCCCCAATAATGAATTTCTTCAGATAAGATCACAAACATTCTTTTACAACAAGAAATCTCTATCAGTAAACTGTTGTAATGATGATCTTCACATTCAACAACTCTCAGACATTGTAGCATCGGAATAATCTTTGTAATCATCTCCAGTCGCACTCCTTTTGAGTCTTTTGCCATTATTGAAGTTACTCCCCCTTGATCTTTACATCAGATTCCCCTTATAATGTTCAGAATTGGACATTTCATTCATTATTACATACTCCCCCTAATGATGAAATGAGAATCATTCCATCATACACAAGAATGAATGAAATCCTCCGCGTAAGCCGTCAATTCAT
>NW_020204626.1:2892-10526 GCF_001531365.2 Cynara cardunculus var. scolymus
CCTTTTGTATATAAAGCTCACTCAGATATGGTTGTCCTCATGGGTAGGTTTGTCGGTTCTGACATTCCATTAAGGTATTTCTGATAAGCACTCGGTCCCTCTTAAAATTACATTTTATGCTCAGATGATCATATTGATTGATCAAAATTTTTATTGCAGATAAGCACAATGATCAGATAAAATTTGATCAAGAAATTTGTCTTTTAAGTACAATCAATAAAGGAATGATGCGACAAAGATCAAATTATTCGATATGCGAGAGAAATGAATGAAGATCTGTAAGAACGAGTTTACAGATTCTAATAAAAAAAGTATATCAATCAAGAAAAAAATTCAGAAAAAAATCAACATTTGAATACAAACGAGTGTATTATCACTGAAAATGATTTTCATATAAGAGACATGATAATAACAGTTTGAAGAATAGCTGAAACAGGTATTGGAGTTATGTACGATGAGAAATTATGCAAGTACAATCTCAGGAAATACCTGATCAGAAAAAGTACTCGTTTCCCAAAAACAACTCATTTATCAAAAACTTTTATTGAAAAACTTCTAGAGACTCCCCCTAAGAAGTTGATTTCAGTAATGTTTCAGTTTAACTCAAAAGAATAAAAAATGAAAACATTTTAAGCACGAGTTCTAAACTGAGTGTTTAGAAACCACACTCGGTAAAGCACGGGTAGTAAACTGAAATGTTCAGAAGCCTCGTTTGGATCAGATTACAACTCCCCCTGCATTGGTGTATCACTGATATAATATTCTGATCAGCACAAACTTGACACACCTGCAAAATCAGATTAAGTAGATTTTGGTACCCAAATGAATTTGGGTCCTATTTTGTTAGTATCGGGTTGGGGTATGTTGTAACTTCCAAACCATCTATTTCTATTTGATGTATTCTTTTTAGCACTTTGAATAGGATGATCAGAAATAGAATATGACCCATACCAGTTATTGTGATCATACTTGTTCTTACCTTTCGAACTGTTCTGATAGCTGTTATCTCCATGCCACCTGTTGAACCTTTTCTTATTGACAAAATCATTGGCTCTGCATGTTGAGCACATAATTCTTCTCTTGCTAAGATTGATCAGATCATTAGTGGATCTCACAATGCAAGGAAGAACAGAGTTAGTAACAACAGGTGTATGAGATGAAACAGAATCAGCTTTGTTAACCCAAATGCTTTTAATCTTAGAAGATTTATTGGGTGATCTGATAACATATCCTTCATAATACTGATTAGAAGAACGAGAATAGTTCTTAGAAACAGTAGATTTAGGGCTGCTTGAATAATTGTTCGATTTGAAACAGTCAAATAAGCTAGTTTTACACTGTGAAGGAGAACCAATTGAGCTTTGTGCACAAGAAAAGTGTTTGACTTTCTGTAAAAGCTGGTCCCTTTCAGCAGTAACTAAATCAAACTTAATTTTAAGTTCAGTTCTCATCTTCAGCTCAGTTTCAAGGTCTGTCTTCAGATCAGACAATTTGCTTGTAGTATCCAGGAGTTTACCTTCTAACTCCTTCTGAAGCATTTCAAACTTTCTCTTCTGATTTATTAACTCTCTTTTTTCTTCATCTAAGCTGCTCTTATCATTCTCCGAAGCGATGTCAAGCCACTTTTTCTTATTAGCAAGCTCTTTAGCAATTGTTGTATATTTCTTTGAATTATTTCTCTTCTCAAGAGCAAATTGCTTCTTTTCTTCATCTAAGGCTTTCTGCTTTAGAGCAAAGCTTTCAGATAATTTCTGTATTTGGCTCTGACAGTCTTCTGAGATGTCTTTCTTTTCTTTATCATTCTTGGCCCGTTCCAAGATGATTAGCTGCTCAAAATTAGATATTTGCTTTAACAATATTTTGGCGTTTAGCACTAGAGAGTTTATCTTATTCTCATAAGATATACGTTCAGCTCCAAACTTTTTTTCTAATTCACACATTTTCTTCTTCTCCTTTTCAAATTCCATTCTTTCAGAACTGAAGCTCTTCTCAGCTTTCAGAGCTTTTTCCTTTTCTAACTCCAGTAATTTTTGTAACTCACTCAACTCACTCTCAAATTTATCAGTTAAGTCCTCTGTCTCTTTACTATTAACTTTCTCAGAACAAATGTTCACTTTTTGCAAATCTTGAAGTTTGTTGAATAACTTCTTATTCGCATCAACCCAAATTTTCAATTCTTTTTCACAATTTGACCTTACTTTATTCAAAATGTTTTTAAATTCGCAAGTCTTATCTGATAAAACCTTTTCAAAACATTCTCTTAAGGTTTTATTTTCTCCTTGGAGATTCTTGATAAACTCTTTACTTGCAAAATTCTCATCAAACAAATTAATATATTTTTCTTTGTAGCTCTCTACTCTTCTTTCCAATTCAACAACTTTCTCTCTCAATTCTTTATTCTCTCTCTCCAGAAAAACTGCCATTTAAAAAACCAAGATCAATCACAAAGATCTAATGCGATGAAATCAATAAAAATAAATCAAAAACATTTAAGCTCAAAAACACAATAGAAAAACACAAAAACTGTTGAGAAATCAGAAAAACAACGAAAAACTGTCTAAAATCAGTAAAAACAGTCAAAACTGTTAAAAACAATTAAAACTGATAAGAAACAGTTTACGCGACGAAAAATAGTTCAAAAATTTCTTAAACAGTTTAAAAACACAAACCAAAACAGATAAACTATGATCCAAAAATTAAAAACTAAAAAAAATAACAACACAAAAAGATACAAGCCCAAAACAGAGATCAAAACAGAATTAATGATCCAAGCCCAAATCAAGCTTACACGAAAAGGCAACGATTTGATCAACAAATTACAAGTTCAAATCCAGATACAATGATTACGCATACAAATAAGTCTTGAGCCCGGATAAATTCTCATGAGAGATTTAAGTCAAAATCTCTCAAGCTGTCATGATGCAACCAATGTTCTTCGAGTTCTTCTTCTAGACAGAAATTTCCGACTAGCTGCAATGCTTCCCTGTAGTTTATCCTCAAATGAGACCTGCAATGATACGCTACCCAAATCAAAATTATAGAATGTAATATATCCAAAACTAGAGATGAAACTACAAATAGAAATCAACAATTAACAAATAGCTATCTCGGAGTCTTGCTTCTGCCTTTGCTTTTGCCAATGGTGCTCAGCTGCTAATATCTCAATCACACGGGGCAGTGCTCGGCCTGCTGCATCAGTATCGAGAAAGACAAGTCGGGATCTTCTAGCAATAAAATCTACTGCAGATTCACAGTACTCATTTCAAGCACAATAAGCAACCTCATCTTTGACTTTTGATTACAATTATGAAACGATCATCAAAGATTACAGATGTGAATATCCCACATGTCATCTACCAACAGAACCTAATAAATCCTTTGGCAAGTAGTATAAGTTTACCAACCACAAGTCCAATACAAACAGTTCAAGTGGCAACTAGTGAAGAAGGCTTCAAATGTATTTATCTACACTTTGCAACTCAAACAACAAAGGAACTTGTCTTAAAAGATTAAGCTATGGAGTCTTATGAGAGTCATATACACAGTGTCACTTCCATCAATTTTATGCAACAACAACAGTAGGTAGGATGTTAGCCTTTGAATTACAACAGCCTTTGTGTGTAAGATACAGCTCAAGTGCAAATAATGAGAAATCAACAGCTGCTGTAATGTAAGCTACAGAGAAATATAACAATCAATGTTATTAATCATATAAATCGGACAATATGTCTTTAACATGTTAACCACAAACACAGTCCAAGACCAGCAAAACAAATCACCTGTGAATACCTGTGATCGAGAATGACCTTGAATACGGATGACTGGGTAAGATTGATAAACGAGGAATACCAAATCGCACAAGCTTATGTGTGATAAGTCATAAACCACAAAACTGCCTAACCTGCAATTTCAATCAATCCCGCTTACAATACCCATCAATTTACACAAGACAAGAACGTGATAAAAAACCCAAATCAGATGAACTTAAAATCTGATAAATCGATCAAGATGATATGCTGTCAAAGTGAAATCGAACAAGATTGACAGCAAATTGGATAAAATTGGACAGTGAAGTGAACGATTTAGACTTGAGATGAATGAGAAAGATCCTGCGATTTAGACTGTATTGACCGATTTACAACTGCGATTTACACTGTTGTGACTGACACTAAACCAAGTATAAATCGCTCAATATATGCTGTAAACCACTCAGGCTATGAGATGAGTATAAATTGCACACCACATGGTCTTAATTCGGTCAAGAGGTGTGCGATAACTAGCTAAATCGCCTACCACAGAAAGATTAATCGCTCAAGAGGTTTCTTAATCCGGTTAAGATCGCTCAAAGCACAGTCTATACCCGCTCAAAGTCTACTCACTACAAGATGTAGTCCGCTCACTAAATCGATCAAAGAGAATCTTAATCCGCTCACTAATCCGCTTATTGCAAACACTAAATCGCTTACTGTATGAAGCTTAATCCGGTCAAGTCCGCTCAACTCACAAGTTAAACCGTTCAACACCTAGACTATTAATTGCTCAAGCCCAAGTCTTAAATCGCTCACAAATCGCTCAAAACTGTTTTCTAAATCGCTCAATCAGATCTCTAAATCGCTTAGCATCCTTTGACCGACAAACAGCCTAAGTCACCTACACCTTGAACGATTTACAGGTTAAATCGTCTACTTCTTATGCGATGAAAGGTTATCCGGTCACAGCTCAAGAAATTAATCAATCGATATAACAAAATCCGATCACCAAGAAAAAATAAATCCAACGATTTAATGAAATCGGTCACCAAGTCAAGTAAAAAACCAAGTAAAGAACCTGTGCAATGTAGGATGAATATCGAACAAGATATCTTCGATTTAGGATGAACTCTGCCAGAGATGGAGTCAAAGGTGCGATGAAGAAGGAGAAAAAAGATCGATGAAGATGAAGTTGGACTTCCTGTTTCCGTGATCTGGTATACCAACTACCAAGAAGTGAAAGGGCTGAGAAAGAAATGGACTTTGAGCGATTAAAAACAAAAAACAAAAACAAAAACAATAAAAATTTAACACGAAAATGGATCTAAAACACTAAAAATAAAAAAAAATTAAGAACATAAAAAAATTTAAAAACATTAAATCGATTAAAACTTGAAAAAGAATGATCAAATTTAAAAAGTTTGTGAATAATAAAGATTCACAATATAATTCTGCACAGATTGATCATTGTATTAACATGAAAACACAAAAAAAATTAAAAAATTAAAAAAATTAAAAAAATTAAAAAAATCGGATCAAAAGCAAAGAAAAATGAAGAACCAGATGAATATCATGAAGAACACAAAAAATTTCTTAAAAAAAATTTCAGATCTGAAGATTTCTTCTTCTTGATTTCATGCACAACTTGCTCTCATACCAATTGAAATGCCCAATTTCATACAAATCTGATTATGATCTTCAAGAATTAGAACAAGATGAAGTTTAGAGAGAAAAGATCATCAAATTTCTTTTAGATTGCTTGAGAGAGAATTACAATACTAGTAAGAGAATTACAAAATTGATAATGACAATTACAAAACTAAACACTATTTATATTAGGGAAAGCATTAACTTATCTATTACAAAGCATATAAAATGGAGAACTTGAATACAACAATAACGCACATACTTGAACCCAACATTGTTCCTCAGAGATTTAAATTGCAAAGAGAGTCACAAAAGTTTACTTTAAAGTGAGATTTCAGAAAAGGGTTTTTGGAAGCTGTAAAGCTTCAGAGATAAAATATCTTTGTGAGAGTTGGTAACCAAATACTGAAATGAAATAATAATTAAAAGATAGTATGGATGCAAGATCAGGTTGGATTTCAGCAACGAAGTGTAATGTATATTTCTCTACAAATAGCTCTTTACAACACTACTTGATGGAACGACCTTCCAAGGAAGTGCAAATTAAAGCATATGTTGGAAGTGCACTTGGTGATGCATCAATCCCAAACCAGTACAGATCTTGCCTTTCTTTCGATATAGTTTTGCAACTTATAAGATTACGGCGACTCTTTATAGTCTCTATAACACATTTAGTAATTTTTTTTGTGTTGTGTTAATTTTAAGTCTAACTCATCTGAATAAAATAACTTGTGTCAATTTGTGAAAGATTACCAGATTTTGTTATTAACAATTTGATACCTTTTGTGAATAGTGAAATAATTTGCTATTAACAAGCAAACATCAACTAACACTTGACGTAATCTCACAACCTTCACTTACACCCATACCAAGGTATTTAGCCTAGCATGACTAAAGGTAAGTGTCTAAAAGTAAATGACATAAATGGAAATGACTGAATTTAAATGACGTAAAAGTAAATCTTTCACGAAAAGTAAATAAAGCTGGAAAAATTATTGTAGCAACAGACAGGAATGAAGAACACTGAAAAGTACTTGCAAATTATAAAGTAACAAGGAATCAAAGCTTGGATTAAGCTTTGTTCCTTATGGCAATTGTTTCCAAATGGTTACACACCACACTTCACACAGACACACACATTCAAAGGATTACACACCACTATCTATACTACTAGAGGGGAATCAAAAGGTACAAAAAGGGGTAATAACCAAGGGTCAAAATAAAGATGCCTTAGTATAAGATGCTTTTGGAATATTGTAGGAGCATTATCTATCCAAATTTGCTGCCAGGATTACTAGGAGATGCCTTGTTCAAAACTTTGACCTTTCACCTTATTCAACGAGATTCAGCCTTGTTATGAGCCTTGTTGTGCCAATATCAGCGTCCAGTGCTGCAGCACCTTATACACCTGCTACAACAATGCTTATGTTAACACTTTACGCACCAAATTCATAAGACTACCATTACTACATCCTAGCTCCATTAAATGTAAAACCATAAAATAAGACTAAAAGACTCTGTTGATCATCTCTCTCAGTGATTTGATGATAATCCCTTTTACCATATACGAAGTATTATTGTTTCTGTCTTTCGGTTCCAGCGATCATCACTGAGTATGTTCAGTGATCGCTAAGAACATGTAACATAAATCCATCAGCGACAGCAATACTTCTAGAAGACAAAACTCACACCAAAGAACCTTCAGCAAAAGTTGAAGACTGAAACTGAAGATTAGATACTGGCGAGTTCGTGATCTGAAGCGACATTCAGTGATTACAACGTGGTCTACATATGTGTGAAGACTGCCCAAGCCTCAGCGAATGCTGAAGAGACCTTCAGGGTTATTCCAACATTCAACGATCAAAAGAAGCTTGTTGAACAAGATTGCTTTTGTCTTGTACTTCCACACACAAAGGACAAACTCATACCTTTTCTAGAGTATAGTACGGTACGGAGCTGAGGAGTTGATTCTACTACCCACTAACTCCATGAAAGGATGTCTGCTCATGAATAAGCTTTTGTACTATTCACTATAGCAAAGGACAAGTCTTTCTCTAAAGGCTTGACGCGTGTTCAAACCCTACTGCATTGCAATAAATGTTCATTTAATGCAATGGGTATATGTTAGGTTCGTATTTCACAGTTCTTGGTACTGAATACTTACTTCATTGATTGGATTGACAGTGAGTAAGTAGCGGAAAGTATTATAATCAAACAAGTAGTAATTGGTATGAACAC
>NW_020204627.1:0-1965 GCF_001531365.2 Cynara cardunculus var. scolymus
CCAACAAATGACAACTATCCAAGACACCCTTACCCAACTCCCTRCTGCTATCCTTGCCCAGTTACCCTAACCCACCCCTCAACCACCTCCTCCCTCTGCAGGCCCCTCATTAGATGAAGCCTTTTCTACCTTCACTGCAGAGGTGAGAGATTTAATCACCAACCTCCCCATTCCCCCACCAACTTCCACCTCAACCATGCCTCCAACTCCACCACCGAGTTTGCCACCAGGGCGGACATGCAAGCTTTGTCAAGAGCACTGGTCTCCTCGTTCAACGAGATGAGTGCAAAGTTCGTTCATCGGGCCATCCATCCAACAAGGGCTCTCACTCAAACGTTGGCCGATGAACAACGCCGCACAATATCTCTCCTTCATTCAATGGAGGAGAGTCGCAGAAAGGAAACCCTGAGGGAGTATCGTACATTCCTTAGGAGGGAAAAGAAGAAGAAGAGGTTCCAAGCCTCTTACTCAAGCAGCCGCCCGAGCAAAAACAACGCCACGATGACCAAGACCCCGATGATCAAGGCCTTGGACCTCGTGAAGGGGGGAAAGAGGCGGCGGCTGCATAGACATCTACATCCGCTGCACCACAGCAACCATCACCACAACAACCATCCACCCAAGAAACCCAAGCGAGGGAACCAGAGGTCTCGCCCTCTGATGATGAACCGCTTAACCAGGTTCCCTTAACTACTACCCCAGAGCCCATCGTGTTGAGTTCCTCAACCGTTGAAGAACCAACCACCCCTCAAACATATCAACCTCTTCCTTCTACACCCACAATAAACCTACCCTTAACCCCTTCACCAACACCTTGCTCAACTCAACCCTTCATTCTCTACCAACAACCAGAACCCATAATAACCCAACCATCATCATCCCAACAACCAGAACCTATAACAACCCAACCTTCATCACCCCAACAACCAACAGAAACCCATGAACCTGAGACCACCCAACCAACCAAAGAAAACCAACCATCTCCCCAAACCAAAACACAACCCATGGTGCAAGCCGATATTCCCTCTTCCTCGAGGCATCTTCCACAAGGCCTAGTGGACGAGATCATTCAGCAAATGGAGTCGATAAGGAGAAAACCTCAATTGCCACCCAGGGAACCAATAATGATGGAGAATATCCAACAACACATGTACCATGATCGAGAAGAAAGCGTGTCAACCAATCCACCAATCCTATCACCAGAGTCAATAGACCTTCTGCATCATCGTTTCGTAAGACAGACAACTCAAGATCCTCGAGCTGTCTTTTCGAACGATGGTATAAGAAGAGTCATAGACTTAAAAGTCAAGTCATTTGCCAACAGAGCTATACGCTACATCGAGTTCAGAATGGAAAGAGCCCATGGGGAAGTTAGCGTCTTCAGCGAGAACGACCTCATCAACCTCAATCCATATGACTTGATAGAGTTATATGCCTACACTGCTCAACGACAAGATCATGGGATACGATTCGGAATGGCGAACAGAGCTATTGTCAAGACAATGGAGTCCCTGGTGAAGCATCAAGCCAAAAGCAACTTTGAAATTGCTTTTAGGCTTGGCATTGAGAGACTATCCTACACTCCATCGGATGAAGATTTCCAGGGCCTGTAGGAGATACGCTCTGCCTCAGTCTTGACTCAACCTGAACTCGGACTTGTTTACAAGAGTGAGTTTGGGGTTAAAAAGTTCTTTAGAATGTTTGAAGCCTTCAAGTACTCAACTGAAACACTTGAATGGTTTCAGAAAAATATTAGAGACAGTCTGGGCAGAAGCCACGTACCGAGGGAAGAAGGAAGCCATCTCCTTCAAGAAATCTCAACGGTCATTGCATAGAGAAGATTACTCCTGCGCTTTTGAGAGATATACTCGGGTAATCCTTGAAGAGATGAAATTTTTGTGTATTTTTTGCCTTGATGTAAATTTGTTTCCAGTCTTGTACAGAAAATTCATCATCCAATGAAAA
>NW_020204627.1:2765-4815 GCF_001531365.2 Cynara cardunculus var. scolymus
CTTTCTTTGTAAAATCACTATAATTTGGTTATTCATAACTAGATTATTAGTGTTATTGAGAGATCTAGGATCAACAAAGATTTCAAAACAAATGGGGTTTTTATATGTGTTTTAAATGTGAATAAAAGGGCCGGCCTCTTAAGGCCCAAGTCCGTAACAATAAAATTTTTATTTTTCTTTTAAAAAAAATAAAGCCCATTTAAATTATGACAAAAATACATTTTACCAAATATTGATAAAAATATCATTATTAAATCAAAGTTCCACATTTTTGGTAAAATTATTTGAACATTCAAATGAGACTTTTATATTTTAATTTGGACTTTATGTAACAACTCTGCACTTTTGGATTTCCAGGTTAGGACCTTATTTCAGAATCTTCATTAGAAAACTAAGTCTTTTAGGATTAACCTTATCCAGAGTATGATCTTGAAGAGGTCGCCTATTCGATCAGAGTCTCTGGCGTCAGCCACAGAGGCTCTGGTGTTAGCCACAGAGGCTCTGGTGGCAGACACAGAGACTCTGGTGGTATCTATAGAGGCTCTGTTGCCTCTACTCAGAGACTCTGTGTCTTTTCATAAAGACTCCGACAACTCTTCACAGAGACTCTGTGTCTCTTCACAGACGCTCTGGCATCTCTTTGCAGAAGCTCTGTGTCTCCTCACAGAAGCTCTGGCGTCTTTTCTTCGCTGAGGCTCTGTTGTCTTCTTTCTGAGGCGCTGGTTGCCCATACTTGATCATTTCAGTGCGGCAGCTGGTCTTGTTCCAGACTTGGACATTTTGGTTATTTTAGATTTTTGGGTCTTAACTTAAGGAAATGTATAAGTCCTTGGGCTTGGACCTTTAGAGGCCAGCCCACTACTCCTCTTGAAGCCTCATATAAATACCCCCCTTCTCTTTTAAAAACTCTTCATTATTCAAAAAGCTCTAGTCTTTCTCGTTCTCCCTCTCTAAAAAGTTCATCACCTTCGAGCCGAACTCGTCTTCCTGCAAGTTTAGGATCGCTGCTGTGTTCGAATTGTTCTTTTTTGCCTCGTCTTCAAAAAGGTATGCTCCTAAAGTCATCTATTCCTCTTGAAAGTGTTCAAATTCCTATTTTCTCTTCCTGCTCAACTCAAGCTTCGGAATTTAAAGATGGTGAGATTATCCATCGAAGACATGCATATGTTTTCATCAGATGATAATGTGTGATCCAGAAACCTTTTTAATCCCAAAAGAGAAGAAGAGAGTTCTTACATTCTAGGGACCGATTGCACTTTCCGGTGACTTGGGTCTTGCATGCATCTCTAAATCAAATCTTTCATCTTGTAGCTTTCCGAGACCCAAAAATTCCCAATTGTTTTCTTTTCCTTTCTGGATCTTACTCAAGAAATGAGAATTTGGGGTATTATCTGTCTCTATTCCTGGAAATATAGAGTCGAAACCATCCCCATTTGCTGGCATTCTTGGGCATGCAACCGGATTTGGGGAGGTGTGCGCCTCGAGGATTTAATTGTTCTTGGGAAGGGTGTTAAACCCACCCAAAATATTCAAATTCCAACAGATGGCGGCTGCCATCATTTGCTTTAGAAGGGCATTAAATGATGCCATTATTTGAATTTTGGAGATATTCGTTAAGACTAATATTTAAAGAATCCGCTACATTGGTATTAGTATCTGGCGGATTGCATTGAAAACATTTTTTACCCAACTTAAGTTTTGGAGATTTAGAAGTTCTTATTAAGTATTGGTTGCTCTGTCAGGAAGTCCGAGCAGGTGATAGCAGGTCTCTTAAGGAAACAATTGATATTCGCCAAACTATGAGTTCACGGCCCCACTTTTACTGTTTTTGATATTTTGGGGGAAAAGTATGACAGCAAGCTTTGCATGTTTAATTATTTGAAACCTCCGGACTATGGAACTGCATAGTCGGGTTTCTAAGTTGTATTTGTTACTGTTTTGCACTATAATATAAATGCTAAATTGTTATGCTTGAGAATATATGTTTCCAAATAAAAGTCCCCGTCCGTACACGCTACTTGTTAACTCGGGTACATTCCCGGGCCGTGGT
>NW_020204627.1:6352-8674 GCF_001531365.2 Cynara cardunculus var. scolymus
GATTATTTATGTCACAAATCCTCTCGACGATGTCTTCAAATTCAAGCGAGTATTCCGTAGACGATTCCGGTTACGTAGTCGGTCGCTCCCAGAGGAACCCAACTCGTAACAAAGAGATAGATCCATATGACCAGGATGCGATTTCTAGTGGCACTGCGGTCGCCCCACAGGTGTCCTGCCTACCCCCAATGGAGCCAGCCCCTGATGTTGCATCGCGAGCCCAGCAAGGACCAAGGATCAGACTCACGCTTCGAAACGGTGTCTCTGTACCACAGAGAGTGACGTTTGGAAACTCATAGAGGGGCGTTGGAGAGTCATCTCGACCCCAAGGCGGGAGCAGGATGACCCAAATTGTGACTGGATTACCGGCATCCTATCCGCAAGGGATGAAACCATCAGAGAAGGAATGGGTAAGGAGGATCGCGGAGGACACGCAGATGCACCGGACTCGACTCGGTTATCACCACAACATCCTCAACAACCTATCGGAAATAGTGGAAGCGCATCATCAGGGTATAGAGTGGAATGGGGAGATGGTTGCTACCGCCAGGCGAGAGATTTGGAAGTTATATAGGTGGCTGTTTGTTTTTAGCCTGATGATGCTAGCACTAGGAATGGTCATTGGATGGTTGTTGCTTTAGGAAAAATTTGGATTGGATTACTCTTTTTACCTGAAACTTGAAACTCTAATTTGTATCTTTTCTTGACCAAGTGATGCATGATATCTTTTGCAGGAATTTCTATTATGTTTATTGGTTATGTGATTGTTTATACCTTATATCGATTACTTGTCATCTTCCTATCCTATGTCATGCAAGTAAGACATGTAAGCATCCTCAAAATCTTACGGAAAGCTACTCATGTCACTCTCAATTTTATGAATTCCCTTATGGTAGGATTTAAAGAAATGCTGCCAAGAAGAGAAAACCCCAATCTAGCACAACTCGTTTCAGAGCAACTTATTGTTGCACTCCCCAGCATAGTTAGCCAAGTGGCTGCTAGTTTGAATGCTAACCAACCTTCAAACTCGGAGCCTCGACCACTGTGGGAATGTACTTATAAAACCTTCCGAGCTTGCAATCCTAAGGAATTTAATGGAACAAAAGGAGCGGTAGGATTATTGACGTGGCTCGAGACTCGAGAGTATGGAATCCGTTTTGCTCATCAGCGATTGCGTTGAAGAGAATAAAGTAAAATATGCGGCGTGCCTTTTACAAGGAAGGGCGCTCACGTGGTGGAACACCTTGGTGCAAACAAGAGGCCGAGAAGCAGCCAATCAGCTCTCATGGGAGGAGTTTAAGAAATTACTAAAGGAAGAATACTGTCCGAGAAGTAAACTCCAAAAGCTGGAGATGGAGTTGTGGAACCTTGAGATGAAGGGAAATGATATTTCTGCGTATACAACGAGGTTCCAAGAATTGGCAAACCTGGTGCCGCACCTAGTGACACCAGAAGAGGTACAGATAGAAAGATATATTTGGGGGTTGTCCCTAGAAATTAGAGGCAACATAACCTCTGCCAATCCAAAGACTTTTCAAGGAGYGGTGGAAATTGCCACGAAACTCACAAACAATGCGGTGCGATCTGGAGGTTTGGCTAAAGGAAAACGAAGACCACGAAGACCGAAAGTTTGGGAGGAAGCCGGACAGGAACATAAGAACAACAAGAAGTTTTGGAGCTCAATCACAGGTAGTTGAACAGGACGATGTAATTAGATGCGATAAGTGCAAAGTTCCGCATCGAGGAAATTGCATTATCTGTCAGAGGTGTCATCTAGGGGGTCACACGGTGAAGGACTGCCAAAAACGTCTATGCTATGAGTGTGGGAGCCCAGATCACATGAGGAACGCTTGCCCAAAAAGAAGAACGGGGACAAATATGAAGCAGATTAGACAGAACAGTGCAGGCAACTTGGGAAGTCAGGCCAGGGGCCGAGCTTTCGAATTGGGAGCCAGAAAAGCTAGAGAGGATCCCAACGTGGTATCAGGTACGTTTCCTCTGAACAATAAATTTGAATCAGTTCTATTTGACTCGGGCACCGACAGAAGTTTTGTGTCACTAAATTTTAGGCAGAAAATTTACTTAAAGCCTCAGAAGTTGAAAGAAGCCCTTGTCATAGAATTTGCCATTGGTCAGAAATTCAAAGCCAGGGATATAATTCCGAAATGCACCTTGAATTTAGCCAATAAGGACTTTAGCATAGACCTTATACCGATCGAATTAGGAAGTTTTGACATAATTGTAGGCATGGACTGGTTGTCCAGAAACCAAGCCGAAATCATTTGTTCAGATAAGCTTATTCGAATTCCTCAAGAAGGAGTG
>NW_020204627.1:9437-10775 GCF_001531365.2 Cynara cardunculus var. scolymus
AGACCATGAGAGACACTTGAGGGAAATCTTGGAAGTACTTCGAAGAGAGAAGTTGTATGCTAAATTCTCTAAGTGTGAGTTCTGGCTACGAGAAGTTCAGTTTCTGGGTCATGTAGTTAATGAAAGAGGAATTCAAGTGGACCCTATCAAAATCGAGGCTATTAGGAACTGGGAAGCCCCTAAAACAGCTACAGAAATTCGTCAATTCCTTGGGTTGGCAGGCTACTACAGGCGTTTCATTGCAAATTTCTCAAAAATTGCACTACCACTTACAGCCTTAACCCAAAAAGATAAGAAATTTATCTGGAGCGAGAAGCTGTGTAATGCACCTATCTTATCCCTACCAGAGGGCTCGGATAACTTCATAGTCTTTTGTGATGCATCACATCAAGGTTTAGGTTGTGTATTAATGCAAAAGGATAAAGTAATTGCCTATGCATCGAGACAACTGAAAGTGCATGAAAAGAACTATACTACGCACGACCTTGAGTTGGGAGCAGTGGTGTTTGCACTTAAAATATGGAGGCATTATCTTTATGGCACAAAATGCACCATTTACACGGATCATAAAAGCCTTCAGCACATCCTTGATCAGAAAATGTTGAATATGAGACAAAGAAGATGGGTTGAATTGCTCAGTGATTATGACTGTGAGATCAAATACCATCCGGGCAAAACTAATGTTGTGGCCGATGCTTTGAGCCGGAAAGAAGGTATAAAGCCATCAAGGGTGAAACCCTGCATGGCATATAGTCCAAATTTCAAATGGAGTCTGATGGAGTGTGTTATTTGGGAAATAGAATTTGGGTACCTAGGATTGGCAATCTTAGATCAATTATTTTGGACGAAGCTCATCGATCAAAGTATTCAATACACCCGGGAGCAGACAAAATGTATAAGGATTTAAAAGCATATTACTGGTGGCCTGGAATGAAGAAAGACATTGCACTATATATAAATAAATGCGTAACTTGTGCAATAATTAAGGCTGAACATTAGAACCTTCTGGTCTGCTCCAGCAGCCCGAAATTCCTCAATGGAAATGGGAGCAAATATCAATGGACTTTGTAACTAAGCTGCCTCGATTAGGAAAAGGGCATGATGCCATTTGGGTGATTGTGGATCGTTTGACAAAATTTGCTCATTTTTTGCCAATCAGGGAGGAATATAAGATGGAGAAGCTAGCTCAGATTTATATAAGTGAAATTGTCGCTAGGCATGGAGTGCCTATTTCTATTCTATCGGATAGAGACAGTCGCTTTACATCAAGATTTTGGCAATCGCTTCAGCAAGAAATGGGTACTCGTCTAGACTTGAGCACTTCTTATCATCCCCAAA
>NW_020204628.1:0-1008 GCF_001531365.2 Cynara cardunculus var. scolymus
GAATGTCGACAACAAACTGTCAACTTTAACTCTTGACAATTGCTCGACAAATGACGCAATAATCGACAAGCTTTTAGGTACTCTTTCTTCTTCATCTCTAATGTTAAAAGGAAAGATATTTCATATGCGATGTTGTGCACATATAATTAACCTTATTGTGCAAGATGGATTTTATATAATTAGGAGAGCTATTGAAAATGTTAATGTTGTATTTTGGACAAACTCTCCTAAGAAAGTACAAGAATTTAAACAATATGCACGACAATTAAATGTAAATTGTGAAAAGAAATTAGTTTTTGATTGCAAGATAAGGTGGAATTCGGTATATCTTATGTTGAATGTTGCTTTGAAGTATAAGGATGTCTTTAGTCATTTGAGCAAGAAGGAGAGAAGTTATGTTTGCCTCCCTAGTGAAGATGAATGGGCAATGACGTCAATTGTTTGTGAAAGGTTAAAGTTATTTTATCGTGTGATTGAAAAGTTTTCGAGAACATTATATCCTACAACAAACATATTTTTCYCGTTGATTTTTGAAATTAAAGTGTCTTTGTTGAGTTGGAAAAATTCTCGTCATGAGGTTATTAGGGAAATGACATCATTAATGTTGATCGAATTCAACAAATATTGGAGTGTCATCCACGAGGTTATGAGTGTAGTAATTGTGTTAAATCCTAGATATAAGTTGAAGTTAATAAACTATTTCTTTCTAAAAATCTATGGTAAAAAAAGTATGCCGACAAACCTTCACAAAAAAAAACAATCTACCGCTAGTCCCTTAGATGTAGATGATTTAACTTCCGACAAACCTACATGGGAGATGRATTTTGAGTCTATGATGTGTATGATGTATTGGAAACAAGTGAATYGGATGATTATTTGGCCGAAAAATTGTTGCCTAATGAAGAAGGCTTTGACATCTTAATGTGGTGGAAATGCAACGGCTCCAATTTTCTTATGCTCCGAATGATTGCAAGAGACGTTTTAGCCATACCAATTTCTATGGTAGCT
>NW_020204628.1:3913-5849 GCF_001531365.2 Cynara cardunculus var. scolymus
GAATTTTTGATATTTTATATAGGTAAGATAACTAGTATAATACTTTTTTCTTGAAATCTTGAATATTCTTCAAGATTGACAGATTTCCTAAAGGTACTTTGAGGATGAAATCGGCTGGAGGGGGGTTTGATTTAGAGAGAGAGCGAGATTAGGGAGGGAAAAGTTTTAAGCAAATATGATAATTGGAAATGAGAGTTTCAAAGGAGGTGGGGTATTTATATGAGGATTTTAAAAAAGAAAATGGGCTGGCCTCTAAAGGCCCAAACCCAATAAAAACTTTTATTTTTCTTTTAAACAAGAATAAGCCCATTATAACCCAAAAATATTATTTGCCAAACATTATTAAAAATAACCTTAATAAATCAAAGCTCCATCTTTTTGATAAAATTATTTGGACATKCAAATRAGACTTTTGTATTTTTAAATTTGGATTTTACAATATCAACTTTATTTTATTTGGAGCATTTTTAATATATTTGGCATTACATATGTTAATTTTACCAGTTACCYGTCGAAACAAGGTTCTCTGGACTATACTTTGGGAACTAAGCCAGACGAATTCTAATCAACATGACTAGATTCTAATAAAATATAATTCTAAATATAGAATCCCTATAAAGGTGCTAACCTGATGCTCAAAAATGACGGATGTCACAGTCTCCCCATGCCAGAAAAATTTTGTCCCGAAATTTATTCGTCAAATCCCAGATCATGACTCGTTTGAGAACAAGTGGGGATACTTGCTTTTCATAAAATCTTCTTTTTCCCATGTGTACTCCGGTCCATGCCTCCAAGTCCAATGAACTTTTACAATTGGGATTTTGCTACGCCTCAAATGCTTGACTTCTCTATCCAAGATTTCAATTGGTTTTTCAACGAAGCGCAGATGATCATTAATTTGTACATCTCCCAACGATATGATCAGTGTTTCATCGGTTAAGCACTTTCTGAGGTTTGATACATGAAATGTATCATGAATAGCGCTCAACTCTTGTGGCAGATTCAACTTATATGCCACTGGTCCAATTCTCTCAGATACTTCAAATGGACCAATATATCGGGGACCCAATTTTCCTCTTTCCCAAAGCGCATTATTCCCTTCCATGGTGAGACCTTTAAGAGTATTTTATCTCCCTTTTGAAACTCTAATGGTCTCCTCCGATTATCAGGATAACTTTTCTGACGATCTCTTGCAGCCTTGAGTCGATCCTTGATGATTACAATCTTGTCAGTAGTCTCTTGGACAATATCAGGTCTAGTTAATTGTCGATCGCCAATTTCTAGCCAACTGAGTGAAGATCTGCACTTGCGTCCATATAATGCTTCATAAGGCGCACATTGAATACTGGCATGATAACTGTTGTTGTATGCAAATTCGACTAACGGAAGGTGCATATCCCAGCTTCCACCAAAATCTATAGCACATACACGTAACATGTCATCCAGTGTTTGGATTGTTCTTTCCGTCTGCCCATCCGTCCGAGGGTGGTATGAAGTACTTAGATCTAAACGTGTACCCAACCCTCCTTGAAGTGATTGCCAAAATCTTGACGTAAATCGACTGTCCCTATCCGAGATAATGGAGATAGGTACCCCATGCCGAGTAATAATTTCATTTATGTAAATCTGAGCCAGCTTTTCCATCTTATAGACTTCTCGGATTGGTAGAAAATGAGCAAATTTTGTCAGTCGATCTATAATCACCCAGATTGTATCATGCCCTTTCCCAGTTCTGGGCAACTTTGTGATGAAATCCATTGATATTTATTCCCACTTCCATTGGGAAATCTCGGGTTGTTGAAGTAGACCAGATGGTTTTTGGTGTTCAGCCTTGACCATTGCACAAGTTAAACACTTGCTTACATATAGTGCAATGTCTTTCTTCATTCCAGGCCACCAATAATGTTCCTTAAGATCCTTATACATCTTATCCGCT
>NW_020204628.1:6189-11078 GCF_001531365.2 Cynara cardunculus var. scolymus
GCTACCACATTTGCTTTGCCAGGATGGTACTTGATTTCACAATCGTAATCACTAAGTAGTTCAACCCATCTTCTTTGCCTCATATTTAACATCTTCTGGTTGAGGATGTGTTGAAGGCTTTTGTGATCAGTGAACACAGTGCACTTGGTACCATAAAGGTAGTGTCTCCAAATCTTAAGTGCAAATACTATGGCTCCCACTTCTAGGTCATGCGTAGTATAGTTCTTCTCGTGCATTTTGAGCTGCCTTGAGGCATATGCAATGACCTTATCTTTTTGCATTAGCACACATCCTAAGCCTTGATGTGATGCATCACAATAGACCACAAAGTTTTCCGAACCCTCTGGTAAGGATAAAATAGGTGCATTACATAGCCTCTGCTTAAGGGTCTCGAATGCTTCTTCCTATTTCTCTCCCCAAACAAACTTCTTGTCCTTCTGGGTTAAAGCTGTGAGTGGTTGCGCAATTTTTGGAAAATTCACAATAAATCGTCGATAGTAGCCTACTAAACCAAAAAATTGTCGAATTTCCGTCGGGGTTCTTGGGGCTTCCCATTTCTTAATAGCCTCAATCTTGGCAGGATCTACCTGAGTCCCTTTTTCATTAACCACGTGACCAAGAAATTATACTTCGCGAATCCATAATTCGCATTTGGAGAATTTTGCATACAATTTCTGGTTTCCGAGTAACTCTAATATCACCCTCAAGTGTTGCTCATGATCCTTCGTACTTCGTGAATAAATTAGTATGTCGTCAATGAAAACGATTACAAATTTATCCAGGTATGGTCTGCAAACTCTATTCATCAGATCGATAAAGACTGTCGGTGCATTGGTTAGCCCGAATGGCATAACCAAAAAATCGTAATGATCGTACCGGGTCCTGAATGCTGTTTTGGGGGTGTCCTCTTCCCGAATTCTCACTTGATGATATCCAGATCGTGGATCAATCTTGGAAAAGTATACAGCACCTTGGAGCTGATCGAATAAGTCATCGATTCTAGGAAGAGGGTATCTATTGTTGATGGTCAACTTATTAAGTTCCCTATAATCAATGCACATTCGCATTGACCCATCTTTCTTTTTGACGAATAGAACTGGTGCACCCCATGGTGAGAAACTTGGTCTTATAAATCCTTTATCCAATAACTCTTGAAGTTGACCTGACAATTCTTGCATTTCTGATGGGGCCAATCAATATGGTGCTTTTGCCACTGGGGCAGCTCAAGGGATTAAGTCGATACCGAATTCGACTTGTCTTGGCGGGGGTAGTCCTGGTAAATCATAGGGAAATACATCAGGAAACTCCCGGACTACAGGGAAATCATCAATACATTTCTTTTTGACCTTCTTATCAATAACATGTGCCAAAAATGCAACATAATTCTTCTTTAAGTACTTCCGCATCTTCATGCATGATACTATCTTAATTTTCTAATCTAACTTGTCTCCTTGGATTATAATTGAGTCACTTCCTTCTTGAGGAATTCAGATAACCTTTTTCGAACAGACTATTTCAACTCTATTTTTGGATAGCCAATCCATGCCTATGACTATATCAAACTTCCTAACTCAATCGGAATAAGGTCTATGCTAAAATCCTTGTTGGCTAAACTTARTGTGCAGTCCATGATTATGTCTCTAGCTTTAATTTCTTGGCCATTGGCAAATTCTATTACATAAACTTCTTCCAACCTTTGGGGCTTTGAGTTAATCTTCGGCTAAAAATCTAGTGACACCAAACTTCTATCTGCCCCTGAATCAAATAATACTGATGCAAATTCATTATTCAAGATAAATGTACCTATAACCACATTGGGATCTTGCCTAGCTTCCTTGGCTCCAATCTCAAATGTTCTGCCCCGTGCTTGACTCTCTGGGTTTCCTTGATTGGCTGGTCGGGCTTGGTTAGCATTTGATCCTTGTTTTCTCTTTGGGCAAACATTCCTCATATGGTCTGTACTCCCACAATCGAAACACAATCGCCTTCGGCAATCCTTCGCGGAATGACCCCCTCTGTGGCATCTTTGACAAATGATGCAATTCCCCCAGTACGGATATTTGCATTTATTGCACTTAGGCTTGCTTCCTTGGTTTATCACCTTAGTCTGCACCCCAAAATTTCCTACTACTTTCCTATTCTTGTCAAATCTTCCCCTAGATCTTCGGTTCCCATGCTCCCCCATCTTTCTCTTTCCTTTGGCAAATTCTCCGGACCGAACAACATTATTTGTGAGCTTGGTGGCAATGTCTATTGCCTCCTGAAGGGTCTTTGGGTTTGCCGAGGTGATATTTCCTCGAATCTCTGGAGACAATCCCCAAATATATCTCTCGATTCGAACTTCCTCGGGTGTCACCAGATGTGGCACTAGATTTGCTAACTCATGGAATCGGGCAGTATATGCAGCTATGTTTTCCTCTTTCATCTCATGGTTCCATAAATCCATCTCCAACTTTTAGAGTTCACTTCTTGGACAGTATTCGTCTTTAAGTAATTTCTTGAACTCTTCCCATGAAATTTGGTTGGCAGATTCCCGGCCCCTAGTCTGAACTAATGTGTTCCACCATGTCAGTGCTCGCCCTTGCAGTAAATATGTAGCATATTCTACCTTGCTTGCCTCTGAGCATTTACTGATATGGAGGACATATTCCATACCTTCTATCCAAGTCGATAATCCTACAGCCCCCTCAGTTCCATGGAATTCCTTTGGGTTGCAGGATCTGAAGGATTTATAGGTGCATTCCCGGGGTGTTCTAGGCTCAGAATTAGTTGGTTGGTTTGTGTTTAGTCCTGCCGCTACTTGGCTGACAATATTGGGGAGTGCAGCCAATAGTTGTTCTGATACGAGTCGTGCAACTTCAGGGTTTTCTCTTCTTGGCGGCATTTTCTAAAGCCTAAGTCAGAAGGGAATTTCGTCATTCTCATGGCATTATCAAAGAAAATAACTTCCAGTCATTTAAATGATGCAATGGATATTCATTGAATGGGTAACATTCAAGCATTTATATAACCAAACAGAATAATCTTATATTCACCATGGCTTGATGTAAATATGCATTTCCCAAAAGATATCATGCATTCATAGATGATTACAGCCACAAAAACAGGATCTTGGGTTTCTTTGCAAACGAGTAGATATCCTATCACTAGTCACTATCTCTAGAATAACATCCAACCTATCAGTAATCCTAGCATCAACATCATCATCCCACTCACCACCAAACACTTGTACAATCTTCTAATCTCCCGCCTCGCTGCAATGACGGCATTCGTGGTTCTCATCATTTGCTGATGGTGTATTTCCATCACATCGGATAGGTTGTTCAAAATGTGGTGATGATATCCCAGCCAGGTCTGGTGAGTTTGAGTATCTAATGCGATTCTTCGCACCCACTCTCGTTCAGCCAGATTCATGCCCTGAGTGTAGGATGCAGGTACTCCGGTCACTATTTGAGAGGTCCTGCTCCCATACTGTGGTTGGGATGACTCTCCTCTAACTCTAGTGGAATTCTCAAAAGTCACTCGCTGAGGTAGTGGAACACTTTTCCTAGACGTGACTCTAGTCCTTGGACCATGAAAGGTTTGAGGTGGAATATCAAGTAATAGCTCCGATGAGGGCAATATGGATGCAGGTGGTGAAGCAGGTGTCTCGCTAGTTGATGTGTCCTTATGCTCATACGAGTCTACCTCCATATTGATGGATGAGCTCTTTTTAGATCGGCGAACCACATAGCCGGATTCGTCTACTGAATATTCACTAGGAGCAGATGATGCCATAGCGATCTGCGATATTAACAATCTTAATTACGAAATGTACCATCTATAAATGCTTATTGATATAATAGAAGCTTCTAGAAAAGGCTAAGGGTGGCAATCAAGCTAGAACCTCTAGATAGCCAAAGTCTCTGGTTGCATGACCAGAGCCTCTGGTTGCTTGACCAGAGCCTCTGGTTCATCTTACATACTTAGAAAAGTAATGGGTAACCCGTCCATCGGTTCTCTGGTTCCACATACAGACTAAGCAAACCAATGGAATACCATTTCATCGGTCGCTGGTTCAACATCCATACTTAGAGAAATAATGGATTTCTCATCCATCAGTCCTCTGGTTCCTCACACTTTGCAACCCAATGGATCTCTGGTCCATCGGCCTCTTGTTTCTCACACTTAGCGATATAAGATCTCTAATCCATCGCCTCTAGTCCTTCTAACCAGTGTCTCTGGTTCAACATGAACACTTAACTATATAAGGAATTTTCTATCCATCGCCTCTGGTCCTTCTAACCAGCGTTTTTGGTTTAACACGAGCACTTAGCAATATAAGGGATTTTCTACCCATTGCCTCTGGTCCTTCTAACCAGCACCTCTGGTTCAACATGAGCACTTAGCAATATAAGGGATTTTCTACCCATCGCCTCTGGTCCTTCTAACCAGCACCTCTGGTTCAACATGAGCACTTAGCAATATGAGGGATTTTCTACCCATCACCTCTGGTCCTTCTAACCAGCACTTCTGGTTCAACGTGAACACTCAACAATGTAAAGGATTTTCTATCCTTCACCTCTGGTCTTTCTAAACCTTCTGTACCAGTTTTAGGCCTATGTTTCACAATTTTGTAATTCAGTTTTGTAATTTCATTATGTAATTCTTTTCAGAGGATGAACTTTTATCTCCTCTTGTAATTTCTTTCAATTAAGTCATTTCTTGCTCTTTCCAATTTTACTTTTTCATACTTAGGGGAAGATTGTTAGCTCTCATTTCACTTAATGTAAAAGTATGGAAAAAGTAAATTCTGCAAGTGTTGACAGAAGAGGTTCCACCACAGAAGACCACAGAGGACCAACAACAGAAGGTGTTCTATCGTACAAGTGAAGTGTGACAGAACCTCT
>NW_020204629.1:0-1607 GCF_001531365.2 Cynara cardunculus var. scolymus
ACAGAGATGGATATCAACACTGCCTCTGTGATTGCTGAGGAGGTCATTCAAAAGATGGAGAGGGCGGCTTCCAAAGTTTTAAAGTGATTGAAGAAGGCTCCCCTTATTACTTGCAAGGCAGAGTCCACTAAAAACCATGACGATCAAGGAGGTGATGACCATGATCGTCATGAGGGGGAGAAGAAGAAAGAGGAACCAAAGAAGACAACTCTGCCAAACCACTAAAAATAGTGGACTCTGCTACTGCCCTATTCACTAAAGACAAATCTCCAGAGCCTAAGGGGAAAGGCAAGGGTAAAGCAGTAGAGGAGTCGCCGGGGTCAAACTCTGAATCGCCAGAGGAGATCAATGAAGAAGAGTATGATGACCCGGATCTTGTTTGAGCTCTAAAGGCGACTTTGGCAGAGGCACAGGCAAGAAAGGGCAGAGTCTCCATCCCTAGAGCTGGAGAAGGCTCTTCCTCTAAAATGGCGAAGATTCCAGAGGAAACGTCCACGGGTACATTTGACGCTCTGGAAGGAACTGTCAAGCCAATCCTACCAGAGGGGTCCATCCAGAGGCCGATACTAGAAGAAGAATCCAGAACGCCAGAATCTGCCACGGTGGGGAGGGTATCTGAGATACTTGAATTCTATGAGCAAGATTCCTACGTAGAAGGTACGCACAGAGCCCGTAACCACTGTTGAGAAGATTCTGCGGTGGCGTTACTCAGCTGTGGACACAGAGCCCCTTTATGACCCAGAGCTTACAGGTATGCCCTCTGCCATTGCAAAGTTCCACTTCTCAAAACTCACAAGGCCACCAGAGCAAGTCTTCTCAGAGCATGTGATCACTTCTCTCGAAACAATATCTCCGTGCTATATGCTCAATATGTGGTAAAAAGGGATGACGACAACCTATATACTTTCACAGATGCTGACCTCCACAACCTCTGTGTATTTGATCTAATTTTCCTTCACAAGATCTTGAACAAATACATGGAGAGGAGGTCAACATATTCGATTTCTCTCAGAAGGCTGATTGAGGTAATGCGCGCTAAAGTCAAGTTTTATAGCCAGAAAGATTTTGAGATCGCGATGAGGTTGGCCCAGCCAGAGCTAAAAATTTCCCTTCCAAATAACAGACCAAGTTGGTTGCTTAGATTTCATCCCAACACCATTGTCCACAATCCCATCTTTGGGTTTATATTCCTGGACAAGGAAGAAATTCTAAGGTTCTTTGATCCCAAAGAGACGCACAAATATTCCACAGAGTCTCTCGAGTGGGTGTTCAACTTAGTGGTGATAGAGGTGCAGAGAAGGCATTTAAGGGCGGATGAAGTGAACMAYCTTCTGGAAACGATCAAAGTTCAAGTCTCCTTCAGAGAATGGATATTCAAAGTCTACAAAACCATCAAGTCTGATCTGCAATTTGCCGTAGATGACTATCCAGACTCTGTTGTGGATTAATATCTTGTAATAGTATAGGCCTGTACTATCAATTTTCAATTTGTTCATTTATGTAATTCTTTTTTCAGAGGATGAGTTTAATCTCCTCTTGTATTCTTTCATTAGTCATTTCTTGCACCCATTTGTCTAAATTTACTTTTTCATACTTAGGGGGAGATT
>NW_020204629.1:1697-10604 GCF_001531365.2 Cynara cardunculus var. scolymus
TGTCAATAAGAACAAGCAAGTCTATTATAGCAAAGCCTCTGAGATTGCTTACAGAGGGTCTGCGGTTTCGTCTTCTATGAAGATCCTCTCCCAACTGTTTTTCAAATGTTGTTAGCTGCAGGTGCTTCTCACGTGACGAGGCCTTTAATCGACTTTATTTGGACGGTTAAGATGATTTCACGTGTCAAGATCTAGTCAGTAAGGTCGTTAAGAACTAGTATAAATAGCGGCTAAGGCCTTTGTAATCAGTGTGCTTTCGAATTGTAATCGTCTTATTTTCAATTGAATGATATGAAAAACCTTTGAAGCTATTCTCATGTGTTCATCTTCTTCATCATCTTAACTATGTGTTCTTGGTTTATTTTACTCTGTTCTATTCTTAAAATTGTTTCCGCTGCACTTTAATCGTCTTAGAGTTCATTCAGAGTAACAGATCAATATCAAAGCTGAATTTACAGGTCCAACACCAGTGAACCCTCCAATGAATATATCATCTCCTGCTTGGATGATATTGGCTACACCTGGCTAACAAAGAAGGATTCTAGTGATCCCCTCAAGTCGCTTTAAAAAATTAAGAAGAAGCGTATGTCTGCGGTATGACAGTTTTTGTTTTCCCATTTCATCCAATGTATGGGAGGCAAAACTGGTGAACAAGATCAAGCGTCCGGAGTTGCGTTGAATATTGGCATCTCCATCATTTGCCAAAGGCCAATCAACTTTGCCGGTGTGATCTTTGAAGACCTGATGCTGAAGCTGAACAAGCGCCAGAGGGATAAGGTCGTACCTTACCCCAGATTCTTGTCAATAGTGTTTGCTAAAATATTTAGCAACAAGTACTCCACGGAGGACAACCTGCCCATCTACAAGCTTGGATGCAAAATCTTGAAATTATAAGCTGAAAGCTGAAGATGTTGCACTCTCCTCTCTTGTGACTGTGCCTACATATACTTCTTCATCTTCTCCAACTGTGTCGGTGTGTCTTTCTTCCCTTGCCTTAATGAGCCAAATCACTGAAGATGTGAATATCAGCATAGCCACTGCTGAACACCCACTTCCACCATTCTCAACCATCTTCTCCTCTCCTCTTTCTTTGGTCTCGACACGTGCTCATGACTTATCAGTGATTGTCCTCGCTAGTGATGAAGCACCCACCACATGACCTAAGGTTGTTCCTCTCGAAACACCTCAGTCAAAGGAAGCCTATCCTCTCGAAGGCAACCTGGAGAGAACCAACATCAATCCTTCAGATGGTGCTGATGAACCCTCAGGTAATCTTCCAACCTACCCTTTCATTTCTTTAAACCCCGAGCCATCTTATGCTCAACCATCTTCTTTTTTAGGTCCTTGTGATGAAGGAACACCAGCCATGGAAGAACAGTATAACATGGCTGATGACGTGAAACTGATACTCCCGGCCGTAAAGACTGTCTTAATCAAAATAGATGAAGTACATAAAGGCATGCCTCTCAGGGATGACGTTTCCTCTGACCTCTCAACTGTCAAAGCTGACGTCAATGATGTGAAAGAATAACTTTTTGTTGTGAAAGCTGATGTACGCACTAACGCGGAGGCTATCTCTGCTCTCAATGGCAAAGCCGATGAAGCGAATGCTCAGCTTGCCAAGCATGGTGAGTTGTTGCAGCAGATACTGGAGCTTCTTCAACGTCCAGTAGCAGTTCCTACACCCTCCTTCACAGCAATGGATCGCCTCTCACTGGATCAGGCTCTCGAAGTTGGTCTTCTTAAAGCTAGATCGCTGAGCGTTCTTGAACAGCGAATGGACATAATAGCATTGAGTCTTGATAACCTCTTCTCTAGTCATGATGATGACAAAGAGGAGGAGAAAGACTTTACTAATGTTGTTGCTATTGTCCCTACAACACAACCTGAAGCTGATGCTCAAAGAGTTGAAGCTAATGAAGCTAAGGTTGTTGATGATGCCATCACTACCCATGAAGCTGAAGCTGAGGTTGTTGAGGATGCCGTCATAGCTGATGCTGAAGCTCATGACGAAGACCTTCCTATCACCCCTACAGTTGATGCTGGTGATGAGGAAGATGAAGGTGAAGATGATGACGATGACTCTCCATCCATTCCTGACGCTGGAAAAGATCTTGGTGGTGATGATGATGAAGACGACGATGACGATGACTTCATGATTCTGTACCACAAACCTTCCAGTGCTCTAAAAGGAGTCTCTCTCAGGGATTCTTCATCCCAGGGGAGAAAGAGAAAGAAAAAGAGAAGTAGACTTCCACAAAGAACCAGAACACCTCCTCAAAAGACAAAGGTGTTGTTGAAGAAGGAAATCTCAAAGTTTGCTTCAAACCTGCCGTACCTCAAGATATTCAATCCTCCAGGTTTGCAATAGTCACTTTCTTATGTCAACTCTCTTCTTCTATCCCTTCTACTACCTACGGTCATCTAGACGAATGGGTACCTGAAAACCCAACTTCTAGTGTTCCTAGCGATCAACAGATGGCTCAGCTTAAGAAGTCATTCAACCAAACTAGAGTAAAAATTCCTCTTCGTATATCTAGTTGTGGTGAGTTTGACTTCCTTACTGAAGCTGAAAGACTCGAAGCACTTAAAGCTGAGGAAGAACTCAATCTTCAACGACAATAGACTGAGGACATCCTAAAGCTGGCCAAGTCTCTTGTTGCTCAAGTTCTTCCAAAGAAATTGTCTAAAAAGATAGTGAACGTTATCAAGGTCCAAGCGAAGTTGCTTTCAATTGCAGAAGCTAAACGCGAAAAGGCAATGAAGCTGAACGACCGAGACAGAAAATAGAGTGAAGATTGCCTTAATAAGAGAATAAGTCCTCACCACATCTCAAGCATCACAACCAATGGAAGAATGAAAGATGGTGGACTTCTTATCTCCATGCTCATCACTATGGACAACCTTGAAGCTGTTACAGAGTATCCTTCCTACCTTGGACAATACGGCTACAGTGAATGGCTAGAAATCCGCCAAGCCATTCAGCGCTCAAAGTCAAGGCACAAGCCAATAATTGAAGACATCCTCAGTGAGCTGATCAAGAAAATGTCTAAATTCGTTGTTGTACCTTCAAAGCCGATATTGAAAAAAGGTGGAAGAAGAAAACCTTCAGATCCTAATGATGGACCAACTCTGAGGAACGAATATGAAACAAAGTTCTCCCTGGAGGAAGTCCAGAACGATTCGAAGAAGCCAAACATATCTAAGCTGAACCTCTCTTTTCCAGCGAAGGGTCCTTACATATCCAACACTGTGCATATAAAGCCTGAGTTTGGATTTTTAATACTTGACTATGAAGGCGAACACAACTTTCAGAGAGTGTCTGAGTTTGGTCTTTGTCCTGTAGAACATCTTGATTATCTAAGATATTGGTTGGACAATGATCTTTGTGGTGAAATGATACACCGTAGGATCAGAAAATAATTTCTACGTCGAAAGATGCTTGGAGAAGAAGTACCTGGTTACATCGACTTCAGTGACTAAGATTAGTTAGAAATTTATGTCTTGTAAATTTAATCTTTCTTTGTAAGTCTTATCTTTTTATGTCTTTTATTTCAGTGTACAACTCATATGTAATAAGTCTAAAATGTACTGACTGAAACACTTGTAACACTCTTTTGATTAATATAAGTATTTCATCAGCACCACTGAAAAATATCCCTAAAAGTAGTAATAGAGACACATGTATATGAGTTCCAGTATACTCTTACAGTCACTAACAATCTTCAGTCAGTGAACATGCTTTCAGTTTCAGTTTCCCTTATTATACTTTTTCTTAAACTTGTAACTCAAGAAAACATATATAGAAAAAACTGCATCATTGAAAAAGATCCCAAAATACTTAAAAGCTACATGTACTTTATATGTAACTTTTCCTTACAATTAAACCTTAAGGCTATTTTCTTTTATGTTGCTTTGTCATCATCAAATAGGGGGAGATTGTTGATCCTCTCTCTCATTGATTTGATGATAATCCCTTTTACCTTTCGAAGTATTATGTTTCTGTCTTTATATATAGTAAAAACTGCATAAATTTACCAACCATTTCACACAAAATCTGAACCCTTAACAAATTTAAAGGCTRAATATTTTAAACAAAAACTCACCTTTAAAACCCAATAGGAAACAGCAACAGAAACTTCTTCAACTTCAAATTTCATATTCCAGTTTCTAACTTTTTAGAAGAAAGCTCTCACACTAAACTCTCAATGCTTTCTTTTTGTCATTTTGAAGATAACTCTTCTTCAAATAATATCCTTCTTTTATATTCTCCAAAAGAGGTGGTTTTGAGAAAATATAATAAAATAGCTTCTTCTTCTTATATCTTCTAAAAGAGGTTGTTTGAAGAAATATTATAAAACTCTTTTCACGAATATCTTGAGCTACAACACACACACACCTCCTCAATCTAGTAAAATTATTATTTATGCACACATAAATCATCACAAAACCATGTATGATAATCATGCATATTTCAAAACTACATGCATGTTATCAATATAAATCATGCATACACATATTCTCAATATCATGGATACATATATTTGTTTTACATAAATATGCAAATTTCCACATAATCACATAAAGATTACCTCAAGTGCTTAACCAAAAACCCAGTTATCACACTATCCACCTCTCAAGAGAATTTCGTCTCGAAATTCATTTAACTGAACAACCACGGGTATTTAGTTTCCTAATTTCTGATTCTAGTTCCCAGGTTGCCTCAGAACCCTTATGATACTACTGCTGAACTTTTACTAAACTAATTTCTTTATTTTTCAGCACTCTAATTTTCTGATCAGTAATTGCTTCTGGAGTCTCTACATAATTCAGCTTACTATCTACTTTCACTTCTGGTAGTGGTATTGCCAAACTTGGATCAACCAAACATTTCATAGATTGGACACATGGAAAGTGTTATGGATTAAGCTAAGCTTCTTTGGTAACTCTAATTGGTATGCAACTGACCCAATTCGCTTGCATATATGAATGATCCAATATACCTTGGACCGAGCTTACCTTTCTTACCAAATTTGACTATTCCTTTCCATGGAGAAACTTTTAACATGACATAAACTCTTATCAGAAACTCAATTGGTTTTCTTCATTTGTCAGCATAACTCTTTTGACGATCTTGGGTCGTTTTAATTCTGTCTCTAATCAGTTCAATCTTCTCATAAGTAACTTGAACTATTTCTGGACCTGTTAACTTTTTCTCACCCACTTCATTCCAACATAACAGTGTTTTGCATTTTCGGCCATATAATACTTCATACAGTGCCGCTTGGATGCTGGAGCGATAACTGTTGTTGTAAGCAAATTCAATCAATGGCAAATGCTCTTCCCATGATCCCCTGAAATCTAAAATACAAGCTCTTAACATATCCTCAAAAGTTTGAATTGTTCTTTCACTCTGCCCTTCAGTCTGTAGATGATATGTTGTACTCAGCCAAACTTGAGAACCCAAAGCCTTTTGAAAACTTTCCCAGAATTTAGATGTAAATCGGCTATCTCGATCAGAGATGATAGATAGTGGAACCTTGTGCCTGGTTACAATATCTTTGATATGGATCTGTGCCAACCTTTCTAACGAATAACTTTCTCTTATTGGCAGAAAATTTGCATATTTTGACAAACGATCCACTATTACCCATATGGCATCATACCCTTTTGGAGTTCGTGGTAATTTTATGATGAAATCCATCATAATATGATCCCATTTCTATACCGGAATTTCTGAAGGTTGTAAACCCCCGTATGGCCTCTGGTGCTCAATCTTGACTTGTAGGCACGTTAGACATTGTTCCACATACTTTGCTATGTCTTTCTTCATTCTAGGCCACCAATAAAAAAATTTCAAAACTTTATACATTTTAATGGTACCAGGATGAATAGAATACCGGGACTTATGACTTCCGTTCAGAATAATTTCCCGGGTATTCCCATAGCTTGGTACCTAGATTTGC
Source organism: Cynara cardunculus var. scolymus (assembly GCF_001531365.2). Taxonomy (NCBI): domain Eukaryota; kingdom Viridiplantae; phylum Streptophyta; class Magnoliopsida; order Asterales; family Asteraceae; genus Cynara; species Cynara cardunculus. The sequence goes on from NW_020204629.1 coordinate 7,664, forward strand.
CCTTGAAAACACAGAATTCCTTTGTCATTCTTTTCCAAGGTGGAAATCATTTTACCCGTTTGTTCAATTTCAATTTATCCTTTTTAGTAGCTTCTGATTGACACTTTATAATTTCACTATGGAGATATGGTAGTAAGTTCATTATAATTGCTAGAGTTCTAATCGTACCACTCTTTTTTTTTCTTCTCAGAGCATCGATTACTACATTTGCTTTTCCTGGGTGGTAAAGAATCTCACAGTCATAATCATTAACTAGTTCAATCCATCGACGTTGCCGCATGTTTAACTCTTTCTGGTTGAACAGATGTTGGAGACTCCTAAGATCTGTAAAAATTTGACATTTGGTTCCTAGCAGATAGTGCCTCCAGATCTTTAAAGCAAAGACTACAAATGCAAGTTCCATGTCATGTATAGAATACTGCTTTTCATGATCTTTCAGCTGTCTGGATGCGTATGCAATCACTTTTCTCCTCTGCATCAGAACATAACCTAGACCCAGTTTCGAAGCATCACTGTAAACAACAAAATCTTTTGATCCCTTTAGTAAAAACAACACTGGAGCACTGCAAAGGTATTTTTTAATAATGAAAAGATTTTTGTTGTTCCTCTTTCCACTAAAATTTGATATTCTTTTGAGTCAACTTGGTCAATGGTACACCAATTTTGGAAAGATCTTGAATAAACTTGTGACAATAACCTGCCAACCCTAAAAAGCTACGGACTTCAGAAAGTGTTCTAGGTGCATCCCATTTTTCAATTGCTTCTATCTTAGCTGTATCTACTTTTACCCCTGCCTTTGATATAACATGACCCAATAATTGAACCTTTCTTAACCAGAATTCACACTTGGACAGTTTTGCATATAGCTTTTCTTTCTTCAAAAGTTCAAGAATCAGACGAAGGTGCTCTACATTTTCTGCTTCTGACTTTGAGTATATAAAAATATCATCGATAAATACAATAACAAATTTATTGAGATATTCCCTACACACTCGATTCATCATATCCATAAAGGCTATAGGAGCATTGGTTACACCAAAAGGCATAACCAGAAACTCATGGTGTCCATATCTGGTTCGAAAAGCAGTCTTGGCTATATCTTCATCTCTGACTTTCAGCTGATGATATCCCGACCGTAAATTGATTTTTGAAAAATAACTGGCTCCCACCAGTTGATCAAACAGATCTACGATTCTTGGTAAATGATAATTATTCTTGACCGTCAATTTGTTCAACTCTCGGTAATCTATGCACATCCGCATTGATCCACCTTTCTTTTTGACAAAGAGAACTAGAGCACCCCAAGATGAAGTACTTGGTCTAATGAAACCTTTGTCAAGAAGATCTTTTAGTTGAGTAACCAATTCTTTTAGTTCTGATGGAGCTAATCGGTACGGTTCTCTAGCCACTGGCGCTGTCTTGGGTACAAGATCAATTTTGAAATCAATAGTTATGTATGGTGGTAAACCAGATAAGTCTTCTGGAAAGACTTTCGGGTATTCACTAACAACTGGAATCAGTTCTTGATTCCCATTCTCTTTCTTTGAGTCAATCACATAGGCCAGATACCCTTGACATTTCTTGTGTATACATTTTCGAGCTTTCAAAACTGATAATAAATTAGTATGGTGATCATGCCGATCACCATAGATATTGATCTTCTTTTATAAATAAACGAATTTAAAAAGTGGAAATTGTGTGTCTATATTCATCCCCCCTTCTACAAATTGTTACCTTTAGAACTCTTGTATATCCGTTTGGGACCAACAAGTGGTATTAGAGTGGTGTTTATTATCTCTTCTTTAAGAGAATCTACTCATCATTTTTAGTGGCTTTGCAGAACACAAACACAAACTATCACGATAATGGCTCTCTTGCCAAACCTCCCAGATTTAGCAAGGACAAGTTCAGTCTCTGAAAAAATGAATGTCTTTATTTCAAGAAGGTATGGATACTAATATCCCTTATTATGTTGAAAATGGGCCACATGTTCCATTTCTAGTATCTCCAGTAGTCCCTGCCATAGCTACCACTACTGCCATACCTGAAAGGAAGATTCCAAAGCTCCCTAATTAATTGAGCGATGAACAAAGAAAATGGTTGTTGATACTAAAGCTGAATCTATCATAGCCAAGTCTCTTTCTGATGAGGTATATCATCGTGTAACGAAGGTTAAAACTTTTAAATAGATGTGGGACACATTGTGCGTTCAATATGAAGGTACTACTAAGGTACAAGAAACAAGAAAGATAAACCTAGTAAGACAATATGAAAGTTTCATTTATAGTAAAAGTGAATCTTTGTCTAAAGTCTTTAACTGCCTACTCATAGACCTCAGGATCATTAGAAGAGAATATTCCAACTCCGAGACACTGACAAAATTCTTATAATGTTTGCCAGAAACATGGGATAGTTATACCATGTGTCTTAAAATGTTAAAAGACATGTCCTCTCTCTCAGAACTCTATATGGGATTTTGCTCAATCACAAGCAATCTCGCCAGTTGAAGAAGAATCATAAGAGATTCATAGGAGTCAAAAATCTCTCATGTAGATTTATTCTCTGAGACTTTTTCAATGACTACTCTCTCTCTCGAATCATTAAGTTAGATCCATCTAACTCTGAGGACTTAACAGACGGTGATCTTTCATAGTTTGATGAGTTACTGGCTCTTCTCACAAATTCGTTTAGAAGATTCGCCAGAAAAATTAACTTTCATAGACCTCCTACTCTATCTATCACTGATAAGCGAAAATCAACTCTGATTGACAAGGTTTCTGTTAGCTCTAATATTCACTTAATGTAAAAGTATGAAAAAGTATTTTGCAAGTGTTGACAGAAGGGTATCTTCCACAGAAGACAACAGAGGACTAGCATCAGAAGTTGTTTCATCGTGCAATTAAAGTTCAACAAAACCTCTGATGTCTCTCACAGAGGTTCT
>NW_020204630.1:0-10916 GCF_001531365.2 Cynara cardunculus var. scolymus
GCTTTATCTTAATCATTTCATCTCATACACCATTATATCATCACTCAACCAGAGCCTCTGGTTCCAAAGACCAGAGTCTCTGCTTTCCTTCGCTTGCTATACAATCTTTTTCTCAACCAGAGCCTCTGGTTCTAAAGACCAGAGCCTCTGGCCTTCGTTTCTTTGAAAGCAAAGTCTTCATCATTTCATTTCATACTTCATTTGATCATCCTTCTCAACCAGAGCCTCTGGTTCTAAAGACCAGAGCCTCTGAATTCAAATCCTTTGAAACCAGAGCCCCTCTGGTCTCAAAGTTTCACTCATGTCCATCCTCGTTCTTAACCATCTTTCATATTTTTCTCATCCTTCACAACCAAAGCCTCTGGTTCTAATGACCAGAGCCTCTGGATTCAAAGTCTTTGCAACCAGAGCCTCTCTGGTCTCAAAGACTCATTSCTYTTCATACTTAGCCATATTTCATATTATTTTTCTTCATCATTCACAACCAGAGCCTCTGGTTCTAAAGACCAAAGCCTCTGATTCAACGTCTTTGCAACCAGAGCCCCTGTGGTCTCAAAGCCATTCTTTTTTCATACTTAACCATTTTTTCATTCAATCTCATCATCCTTCACAACCAGAGCCTCTACTTCTAAAGACCAGAGCCTCTGGATTTCAAATCCTTTGCACCCAGAGCCCCTCTGGTCTCAAGATTCATTCATTTTCTTATCCATTCTCATACTTGACCATATTTCWTTCTTTWTCATCGCCYTTCACAACCAGCGCCTCTGGTTGTATAGACCAGAGCCTCTAGTCATCCAAAATCTAAACTCCTTATTGTTTCTAGGGGGAGTTTTTACATTTCATTTCATATCTCCATGCATCCTTTGAGGGGGAGCAAAAGTTTACATTTGTAAACTTGCATTTTCCATCCAGAGCCTYTGGTTCTACTATCCAGAGCCTCTGGTCCCATAAAATGCTATATATGAATATAATACCAGACCTCCTCTGGTTTCATAAAATGGATTGACATACTTAACCAAAGCCTTTGGTTTGTTAACCAAAGCCTCCATATCATGTCAATCCTACATCACTACTTGTCTTCATCGACATGCCTTACCAGAACTCCTTTGGTTCCTCACTCAAGATATCATGCCTAACCAGAACTCCTCTGGTTCCTCACTCAAGATATCATGNACTCAAGATATCATGCCTAACCAGAACTCCTCTGGTTCCTCACTCAAGATATCATGACTAACCAGAACTCCTCTGGTTCCTCACTCAAGACATCATGCCTAACCAGAACTCCTCTGGTTCATCACTCAAGATATCATGCCTAACCAGAGCTCCTCTGGTTCCATGAAAATACAATTTTCACTTTAAACTCATCTACATTGAAAACAATTTTTAAAAGATTATACAAAATTGCAGCTTTTGTGACTAAAAACTATAACATCAGTTTTTAGAAGACCAAAACTTCGTAATTAGTATTAATCTTACAATTAGATGAGATTTTAAATTCCATTTTTTTAAACATCTTCTACAAATCCCCGCAACAGAGACATACACCCTGGTCTACAAAATGCAAGGACACCGCCCAACCCTTTCGAAGGAAGGATACAGCATCAACAGACCACTGTCAAGGGCTATGCTCACTGTCATTCCATCGACAAGTGAGACACGCCAAGCCTATGAACGCTCCATGCTGTCCCAAGAACCAAGGGCAGCTACCCCGGAGCACTTAGAGTAGTCTCACCCTCCAAGCGAGGGAGCACAACCATCATGCTTCCCCCGGCCCTCACCAACATATTTCCCTACCTACTACCCAAAGGGCACCCACATCCACTATCCCTGGCGATCAAAGCCAAAGGGATATTGAAACAGGACGACCTAGTCCAATCCAAACCCAAGCTAGCCATCCAGAGACCATCCTTCGAGCCTCTGGAGATGAACAAGGCGAGGAATCTAATACCCCATCACCCCTCTCTCAACAGAGTGGTGATGAAGAGATAAGAGCCCCCTTCGCCTCAGGGCTCGCCACAACCTCTCACATACAAACGCATTCGTTGATGTTGAACCTATAGATCGTTCAGAATGATCTTTATTTTGTGCACCACTACCCTCGGTATTTGATCTACCAAAGGGTACACACATCCGATTCACTTACTCAGCCTCTGAAGCTGAAGAAGAGGAAGAGGATGTCCAAACATCACGAGATAGTTCTTCTTTCGAAGGCTGTCAAGGACATGATGGAAGTCCTTTGCGGAATACCTTCACACAAGGCCAAGAAGGCGCCTCAAGAACAGAGGCACAACCTGCAACATCTGTTGCTGCAGGGGTTACACCCTTAGCCGATCTGGTCACCAAGGCTAAGTTCTAGGCCTTTGCTGATACAGTTCCGCGCCTTATGGTCGAGCAACCGCCCAAGCAAACAACAACGCCACGATGACCAAGACCCCGATGATCAAGGTCTTGGACCTCGTGAGGGGGAGACAGAGGCGGCAGCTGCAAATACATCTCCATCCGCTGCACCAACGCAACCATAACCAACCACCCCACCATCATAACACCAATGAAAAGAAAATTTGTCATCCAATGAAAACTTGGAAGTTGGTGTTCTTCTTCTAGATTAGTGTATGTTCTTCATATGTATCTAGATTAGACTTTGTTATTTCATTACTTAGGGAGAGATTGTTAAACCCCACAATGCAAAATGTAAAAAGTAATGAAAAACAAACAAGTGATGAAGAACCAGAAGACCGATGAAGACATCAAGGCAGAAATGACCAAGTCTGGATTCGACCATTGGATCGATGGATAGACTAACCAGAGGATCGATGGAAAGAACAACCAGAGAACCGATGGAGGAAGTTAGACCATTGGATCGATGGAAAGACCATCCAGAGGATCGATGAACATTGGATCGATGGACAAAGTTCAACTAGAGGATCGATGGATGATGCGATGGAAAGAAGCATTCTCATCGATGCTCTGGACAGACAAACACTTAGAAGATTTTCTAAGTATTCATCCAAGCGTGCAATGAAGATTTGAAGATAAGGATGAAGTCATCACATTGATAATGACAGCTGAAGATGACAAATCAAAAGCTGAAATTATAGTTTATCTTGTTAGTAATGCTTATCCATGTAAAAGATAAACTTTATCTATTAGCTAGACTATTTGCTAGAAAGTAGCAATATATAGTTATCTTAGTATTAGCCAACTAGTATAAATAGATGATTAGGTCTATTGTAAAAAACGTGCATGTGAATGTGATAGAGGCTTTTACTTTTTGTTTTACGTTTCATTATTTATAAAGTAAAACCTTTGAAGCTCAAAGTCATTCTTGAATGTTCTTATTTTATCTTTGAGACTTCATAACTTTCTTCGTAAAATCACTATAATTTGGTTATTCATAACTAGATTATTAGTGTAATTGAGAGATCTGGGATCAACAAATACCGCTATTATGTTACAGTTCCTGTGGTCTAATAAAGTTCACATTTAATCATCTTAAGCAAATTATTAGCATATCATGTCATTGGAAGTGATGGACTAACTCAAGAAATATGCTATAGAGACTTCATACTTCACACTCTAAACACATAACTTTCAACTCCAATTACTCTTGCAGTTAAAAGTTTTTCAACATAACCTTCAAACCTTTCTGTAAATAGAATTTAATCTCATAAACTGAATCAGTCCTTGAGCATATAGGTGGGAAACTCATCAAATTAGACATGTAATGGATGAGAAGGTTTCTCAACTCTGATTCAATGAGTAAAAATGGTATATGAATTTTTGTTTGTTGGAACACAGATTACTCTTAATTTGAGAAAGCACAGATAAACTGAGTATCAGTGAAAAGAAATTGTTTTACTGCAAAGATTTAACAATTATTTAAGATCAAATATGAATGCAAGAGCAACTTGAATAAGTCGAAAGCTTTTATTTGATCGGAAGAATAAGCAGATACACTCTCAATCTAAGTTGTATTCTCACAAGATTTTGCTATAATCTAATTCGGCACTTTCAGGTTCTTGTAACCTGAGGAGGATGCATCCTTATATACGACTAAGCTCAAACAGAATCTCCTAGAATCTTGGCTTGAAACTCTGAGTTCTTGTTCCGTGTTCTTATCATCACATTCCTTGAAAAGTGGAGTGGACTGAGTCAAGCCTTCTAGATTCTATTAGAGGTCTTGTGGGAAATTCTGAATTGTGTGTGCATTCCATGGGAGTGGGAAACTCAAAGGCTCTGCATGTACTATTCAAAGGCTCTGTGTCTAGAATGAAGCTCTGCATCAAGCACTTAACATTTTTGGCGCTTAAGGCTTGATCTTCCATGGAATATAGCACGGGCTCTGTATATGAGACACTTAGCTCATGAGTAAGAGCTCTTTCTCTTAATGTCTTCTGCATAAGAGCTATTGGTCCAGACTGCTTTAAAAGACTAAGTCCTACAAACTAGAGTAAGAGACTTCTTACTTACACTTTTAGAAGATGGGGTCTAACATTATTCAAATTTAAAGGATGTGAACTCAATTAGTTGAAAATTATCAGATGTGTATCAGCCATAATAATATGCTTATAGTGTCAAACATTGCATCTCTAATCTGACGTGGGGTAATTAAATTCCCTTATAGAAAAAATTCCAATATCTTTCATTCATGTGTAAGAGAACACAATGGTTACGTTCTGTAACACATGTCTTTAAGTTGTAAACACATATGGAACTTTGTTGTTTGTCTAAACTCACCTACTCATAAGGTTCACCATGTTCCCAATGCTTACCCATCACAACATTCCTTCCAACCATCTCTTTTACTTCCACATTATTCCATCTTACTTGCATGCAATTCATCTTGTTTATTTTTTTTCTTGTACGGTACAACTAATGTCAGCTTCCATCTCCTTTATATTCACCCCCTTTCCTTCTCCCTTTGGCCTTGATTTCTTCAAGATTAAAGAAAAAGCCAAAAACCATCAATGCTGACTCCTTTCCATGCAAATCAGTCATCTGTTATCAATGTTGACCTCATCTATAAATACATCTCTGCCCCCTACCCTTTGATTCTCAGGGTCCAGCTCCACTTCTGTGAGGCTTTTTTTTCCCAAATCTTTCTGCTTTCATATTCTGAAACATAATATAATGGAAACAAAGAAAAAAAGGTAATGTCATTACAATAAAGTGTGCTTCTTTAGTCAAGAAACAACGTGCCCATGTCTACATCCTTCGTCGTTATGCCACCATGCTTCTTTAATTCATGGCAATGAATAGTATTCTTCTTATCCTTTTTTCCCATCAACTCATGTGGTTCCCTCCTTTATTTTTCTTTTGGCATATACATATTAAGTTCTAATCTCATCTTTTTAGCACCAACAGTTGTGTGGAAAGGTTGTTGGTCCTGTCACTCCAAAATCCTTGTCTTTCACATGTCCTTCAACTTTCTCTTTTGCCATGTAGCAAAATCAAGGGACATTGGTGCATCAGCCCCGAGTCGTTGACACACTTGGGTTGCAGTTATTGATTGCTAATTAATCATAATTAATGATAGTTAGGTTGATCATAAGACCAAAGGGTAAACGAAAGCAGAAAATGTAGTAAATACAATGATAAAAGTCTTTTTACAAAAGCACATGCATGGTTGCTGAGAATACACACACACTGCCATGAGTTCTGAATGGAAACAATCAATCAACATATAAACACATTGGTTTCTTCACACGGTTTAACAAAAACCCTTTCTTGTTGTTTTACCCCTCATGTGAATAAGATGGTAAGAAAGTTTTTTTAGCTATTTCATTGGTGAATTCAAGTTTCTTTATAGAAATGTCATGAATAAAAATTGGAATCCGTATCTTCTATTTTCATCACAAGCATGGAAGTTCCAAGCACTTATCGTTTAGTTTTGTTGTGATCTATTTTAAAGCACTAATCGGGTAAGATTTTTTACCCTTATAATATTTATTCGGATAGTGCATACCGGTTAAGTGTTTAGTAAACGACCCCTAAGCTATTATGCAACAAAATAATTATCTTTTAAAGCTAGTTTTTAACTGTAATTTGGAGAGTGTAATTAAGTAATTACAACCTTTAGGTTTTCTTCTTTCTCTATTGTTAATTGTGAAACCATAGAGTTATAATCATTTAGTTTTGTTGTCATTTCTTTTAAACGGACCTCTTTACTTTCTAACTTGAGTATGTCTGCAAGAATTCAAGTCTGCAACCACTTTTTCAAATTGGGAGAGATTGCGTTCACAAGAATTCAGGTTTGCAACCATTGTTTCATCATACAGTCTCTTCAAGTTGCCACAAAGATTGACTTTCACATAATATTCTGATATGATCTTTCTTATTTCAGCTTTTGCAAGCATGTTCATTCTTTCGACCTTCAAATCTAAGGTGTGAAAAGTACAAGGTCCAAAGCTTTAATTTGATGGTGCATCAAGAAGCCTTAGGACAACCCATTTGGAAATGAAACCTCAACTAGAGAAGAAGATGAAAGGATCGTCTTTGGAATTGGCAGATCAAAGTAGTGATTCTTCTACCATGGAAGGAATTGTGTCCTATCTGAAATGGCGGATCAAAGTAGCAGACCAATAATTTTTGAATTTGTTTGTCAACTCTATATTGGATTTTAAACTTTCATATAATTTTTCATGGATTAGCTACAATTTGGATCCATACTCTTATTTTAAAGAGCCCAAGCTTCAAAATCGTGTATATTTGCAATTCCCACCGTATTGCGCGAGTACACAACTAATATATATATATATATATATACTACATATATAACCATTTAAGACATACAAGTTACTAAGCATAAGTTACAATAGTTTTATGCAATAAATTCAAAAAACTCTTAATTACCAAATATTATGCATAAAGTACAAGCTGTATATGCAATGGTTCCACTAACACCAAAAATTACCCATTGTGGGCCTGTATCTTCTTCGGTCTTTCTTCTTCTTCTGTTTCCTAACTCTGCTACCAAAAGACCAACAACTTTTCTCTTCTTCTTATCCTTTCTCTTTGACCACAAAACAAAAAGATATTTTTGGTTAGAAAACAGAGCCCTTTCTTCTTCACAGACATAACAATGGTGGTATGGATGTATCACCTCGATCAGAGAACCGATTTCATGTATCAAAGTGATTTGATGTATCATAACCTAATTGATACATATAGCTCCCTCCTCTCTGTTGATTTAATTTCACAACTTGTTCAAAACCCTAAAATTTGGAGGTATGCTTTCTTTTTTTTATGATTTCTTTCTGTTCCGATTTCATCTTATATACACACACATATATGTTTCTTCATTGCTTTTTGTGGGTCTGTTTCCTTTTCATTTTTTGTGGGTGAAGAGCAGCTTTGGAAATTAGGGATCTGAAAAAGATGATCGGTAATAACCCATGGATTTTCTTTATAATGTTCAAAAAGAAAAAATTGGGGATCTGAAGAAAATGCTCGGTAAAACAAACGAGGTTCCGGCGAGAGAGACAGAAAGTTCTGTAAGGGTGGTTGACCTTCTCCTGCCACCACATGATCGGATCATGTTGAGCCGGTGAGTGCCCTTGATTTTCGACAAAAAAGCAACAACCCTTGAAATTATAGAAAAAGAAATTTATATACACAGATGCTATTGTTACTGTTTCCGTGCGTGTATGTGTGTTTATTTATGGATTATTATGAAAGAAAACAGTATTCATCATGAATGAAAGCAACAAGCAATATTCAAGATTTCTAGCGAACAAGTTGTGTTAAACCTGTAAGAAGGGATCATTCTTATATCTCTTATATATGTTATGTTTAGTCTATGTATAACACAGTTGAAAGTATGGGATTGAAGAGTTTGAACCACATCATCTTGAGCTATATCTGTAGTGGTAAAGCAAGAAAATGCAGTTCGGTCACCCATGCCTAACGATATTAACCTTTTCTTCTTATCCTCATCAATACTTGCTATTAAAATACCAAGAATACCCTTTATGGTCACATTTGTTGGTGTCTCCATCTTCAACTTCTTCATTTTTACACAGATAGTAGCTCTGCAACAACTCTGTGTGTGCATTAGAGGTGCTCAAATTACCAGCCAACCCAACCCAAACCCCCCAAAAAAACTCAATCTGAGATAACCCGACATATAGTTGATACAAAATTAGACCAAACCATATTTGTTGGGTTGGAATTGGGTTAGGGTTATTTGAACCCAACGCGATGCCTTTTTATACACTACGGATTTAATATGATTCTTAAGTCTTGATTACAACATATGTGCATTAGATACTAAACCAACCGTAATTAGCTATATTAAAAGTAATATTACAATTTCAACCTTGCTTTACGGACTGTGTAGGCTCAAAATTGGTAGCTAAAGGACTGTTTTATGTGAAAATCAGAAGCTAAAGGGGCTGTTTTCTGGCTAAATTTTAGCAGCTACAGGGCTGTTTTGTGGCAAAAAATCGGCACCTAAAGAAGTTGTTCCGTGGATAAAAAAAACAGCAGCTAAAGGGGCTGTTTTCAGGCAAAATTTCAGCAGCGACAGGGCTGTTTTGTGGCAAAAAATCGGCACCTAAAGAAGTTGTTCCGTGGATAAAAAAANTAAAGGGGCTGTTTTCAGGCAAAATTTCAGCAGCGACAGGGCTGTTTTGTGGCAAAAAATCGGCACCTAAAGAAGTTGTTCCGTGGATAAAAAAACAGCAACTAAAGGGGATGTTTTCTGGCTAAATTTCTGCAGCTACAAGGCTGTTTTGTGTAGGGATGGCAAAAAAAACCGAAACCGACGGTGAAAACCGAAAACCAAAACTTTCGGGCCGGGTTCGGGGACATTTTATCGGGGACGGGACGGGGATCGGGGATCGGGGACGAATTCGGGGATTTTAACGGGGACGGGGACGGGGGCGGGGACGGTGATCACCGGCCCGGCCCGGCCCGATCCGATATGTATATATATATATATATATATTTATTTATTTTAATTTATATACATACATCTATACTACATATATAAGCATTTAGACTCATACCTTAATTACAAACCATAAAGCACAAAGTACTGCCATTTTATGCATACATTTCAAAAAAACTCTTAATAACAACTCATGAAGCTAGATGTACAAGTTTTTTATGCTAAGCTTTTAAACCCAGGCAACCACCCAAAAACGGATGCTTCATAAGTTGCTTTCTTGCTTCAGTCCTCTTCTTCCTTATTTCATGTATCTCCCTGCGTCAAAACTGGTTTCGGTAGGTTCAGATGTTGTTTTCTTCCCTCACAGTCTTCAGACGTTGCTTTGATGTATCACCTAGAACAGAGTTTCTTCCTTCAATGTTCACGTGACCGATTTGATGTATCCCTTAATTATCGCTCCATATAACTCCCTCTTTGTGGTTTGATTTCTCTACCATCTCYTCAAAACCCTAAAGATTTCTCTGAGGTATGCTATTGATTTTAATTTCGATTTAGATTTAGAATTCCATTTCARTTTTGATTTCCATTTCCATTTCGATTTGAACTGTAACAACTTTGTATTCTGGGATTCTTTTGTTTGTTTTGGGCAATTTCAATTCTTTTGTACCAAGTGGGTTCCACGTTTATTAGCTGAATCTTGATGTATATTATTTAGCAGCTTAATTTAAATTCTTTTACTTGTTTTCCTAATACTCTATTCCTKATTATAGTTATGATCAAGGTTCTGGGTTTATAAAAGGTTGAGCACAGTTTGTATAAAGTAAGAATTTGGTAAGGATATAAACAAACAAAGCTAGCATCATGGAGGAAAAATGGACTTATCATGGTTGTGTTGACTGTTGAGTGACCAAAGTAGAAGAAATGAAAAGGAAAAAAGCATTGTTTGTTAGGATGTTATTGTTTAGCATCAGTTAGTTTCTTTTGATTAATTGAAGTATGAATCGATATAATAAGACATTTGAGAGTAATAGGTGAAAATTGTTGATTCCAAAACCAAAACCAAAACCAAAACCTAAACCTACCAATAGCCATTCATTAGTTACAATCCAACACTCATAAAAACTTCTTCTTGTTTAAATGTACATGCTGCTTCTTCACTCATCTTCTGCTAAAACTCAGTTAGGAGCTGCTGCTGCTGCTAGCTATACAAAAAGAAAAACACAATGCTGTTTCTTTCTTAGTTTTTCCATCATTACAAACAAAAAGTATCTCTAAACATCCATCTTTGCTCCTCCTCCTGTCAAACACAAACACAAAATCATCCCATTAATCTCACCTCCATTTACCCTTCTTATAATACATATTCTCAATCTTTATTCATTCATTTACAAACCATTCTGTCCAAGATTAGCATCAAATCCCATTTGGAGAAGACTGTGAAGATCATTGTCCCATACAGGCTGCTGTAATATATACCATTATCAGAAACAAAATGCCTTCCTTCCATTCCAACATTTATCTATTTAACAATTAGTACCAGTTACCTGAGGATGGATAGGATGCAATGATGCAGTTGTAGTTGGAATACCGGTCAACGATGGAWGAGAGTATTCATATATATCCATCGTTAATCTCAGTTTTCATGAAATTGTTTTGGCTTATTCATATATATCTCATAATGAATTTACAACTTTCCTTAATTCGTTGTTGCTTTTGCCGATTAACATTTGACAAAAGTTGATTGTCCATTTGCCCTTGCTCCTATCTCCAATATGTTCTTGTATGCATATACAATTTTTGTAGATTCCTTCAATAGTCGTTTTCTCTATTACATATACATTGGTGGTGCTTTGTGTTTGAGTAGCCGACTTTGAGTAGCCGGCTTGATCAAATACATTTTAATCTTTATTTTTCTTATTTAGATTTTATGCAACACTAACTTGTTAAATGATATTACATATTTGGACATGAGGTGCTTAGTTTTAAGGTATTGCTAATGTTGCTCTTTATGCCTCCTGTCTTGGGT
>NW_020204631.1:0-1637 GCF_001531365.2 Cynara cardunculus var. scolymus
CATGCCTATTGCAAGGAAGGGCGCTCACTTGGTGGAATACCTTAGTACAAACAAGAGGCCGAGAAGCGGTTAATCAGCTGTCCTGGGAAGAATTTAAGAAATTGCTAAAGGATGAATACTGCCCGAGAAGTGAACTCCAAATGCTGGAAATGGAGTTATGAAACCTCGAAATGAAAAGAGACAATATATCTGCATACACAACAAGGTTTCATGAATTGGCAAACCTGGTGCCGCATCTTGTGACACCAGAGGAAGTTCGTATAGAAAGGTATATTTGGGGATTGTCTTCAGAAATTAGGGGAAACATACTCTTCAGGAGGCAACAGAAATTGCCACAAAGCTCACGAATAATGTTGTGCGGTCCGGAGGATTTGCCAAAGGAAAGCGAAAGATGGAGGAGTATGGAGATCGAAGAGTTGGAGGGAAGTTTGACAGAAGCAGGAGGGTAACAAAGAATTTTGGAGCTCAAACACAGGTGGTAGGATAAGAGGACACCGTTAGATGCAACAAGTGCAAATTTCCGCAAAAGGGGAATTGCATCATCTGTCAAAGATGTCATTTAGGGGGTCATACGGCAAAGGACTGCCGAAAGCGTTTATGTTTTGACTGTGGAAGTCCAGACCACATAAGGAATGTTTGTCCAAAAAGGAAGGCAGGGACAAACACAAACAAGACCCGACAGGTCAGTTCAGGCAACTCAGGAAGCCAGGCTCGAGGCAGAGCATTTGGGTTGGGAGCCAGGGAAGCTAGAGAGGATCCCAACGTGGTTTCAGATACGTTTTCTCTAAATAATGAATTTGCATCGGTTCTATTTGACTCAGGGGCAGACAGAAGTTTTGTGTCACTAGACTTTAAGCAGACAATTAACTTAAAGCCCCGAAATTGAAAGAAGCCTTTGTAATCGAGTTTGCCAATGGTCAGGAATTCAAAGCTAGAAGCGTATTTACGAATTGTACTCTGAACTTAGCCAATAAGAACTTTACCATAGACCTTATACTGATCGAACTAGGAAGTTTCGACATAATTGTAGGTATGGATTGGCTATCCAAAAACCAAGCTGAGATTGTATGTTCAGAGAAGCTTATTCGAATTCCTCAAGAGGGATTGGAACCAATTGTAGTCTAGGGAGACATGTTGGATCGAAAGATTAAGCTGGTATCATGTATGAAGATGCAGAAGTATCTGAAGAAGAAGTACACCTGGCACATGTGATTGATGGAAAGATCAAGGAGAAAAGTATTGAAGAATTACCTGTAGTTCGAGAGTTTTCCGATGTTTTTTCTAAGGACTTACCAGGCCTACCCCCACAAAGACAAGTCGAATTCGGTATTGACTTAATCCCTGGAGCTGCCCCAGTGGCAAGGGCACCATACCGCTTGGCACCATCGGAAATGCAAGAAATGTCAACCCAACTCCAGGAATTACTAGACAAAGGATTCATAAGACCAAGTTACTCACCCTGGGGTGCACCAGTACTATTCGTTAAAAAGAAAGATGGGTCAATGTGAATGTGCATTGATTATAGGGAACTTAATAAGTTGACCATCAAGAATAGATACCCTCTCCCTAGAATCGATGACCTGTTCGATCAACTCCAAGGGGCAGTCTATTTTTCCAAGATTGACTTGCGATCCGGG
>NW_020204631.1:6752-9081 GCF_001531365.2 Cynara cardunculus var. scolymus
GGCAAAGGCAAGAAAGGGCAGAGCCCCTATCCCCAGAGCTGGAGAAGGCTCATCCTCCAAAATGGCGAAGGACGTCCACGGGTACATTCGACGCTCTGTTAGGAATTGTCAAACCTATCCTAGCAGAGGGGTCCACCCAGAGGCCGATTCAAAAAGAAGAAGAAACCAGAATACAAGAATCTGCCACAGTGGGAAGGGTTTCTGAGATACTTGATTCGATGAGCAAAATTCCTACGCAGCAAGTGCGTACAGAGCCCGTAACCACTATGGAGGAGATTCTACGATGGCGTTACTCTGCCGTGGACACAGAGCCCCCTTACGATCCAGAGCTTATAGGTATACCCTCTGCAGTTGCGAAGTTTCACTTCTCAAAACTCACAAGGCCACGCGAGCAGGTCTTCTCAGAGCAGGTGATAACTTCCCTTGAAACAATATCTCCAAGGACTATGCTGAAGAAGACCATGCTTTATGCTTAATATGTGGTGAAGAGGGATGACGACAACCTATACACGTTCACAGATGCTGACCTCCACAACCTCTGTGTATTTGACCTTATCTTCTTGCATAAAATTCTTAACAAGTACATGGAGAGGAGGTCAAGCTATTCGACTTCCCTCAGAAGGCTGATCAAAGTAATGCGCACTCAAGTAAAATACTACAGCCAGAAGGATTTCGATATCGCGATGCGGTTGGCACAAATAGATTTGAAGATTTCCCCTCCGAAGAACAAGCCAAGTTGGTTACTTAGATGTCATCCCAACACCATTGTCCAAAATCCCATCTTTGGGTTTGTTTTCTTGGACAAGGATGACATTCTAAGGTTCTTTGATCCGACAGAGGCGAACAAGTATTCGACAGAGACTCTTGAGTGGGTGTTCAACCTAGTAGCAGCAGAGGTGCACAGAGGGCATCTAAGGGCGGACGAAGTGTCTGGTATTCTGGAAGCAATCAAAGTTCAAGTCTCCTTCAGAGAGTGGATATTCATGGTCTACAGAACCATCAAGTTAGATCTGCAATTTGCCGTAGATGACTATCCAGACTCTGCGGTGGATTAATCTTCTGTAATAGTATAGGCCTGAACAACAATTTTTCAATTTATTTCTTTCATGTAATTCTTTTCAGAGGATGAGTGTAATCTCCTCTTGTAATTCTTTCAATTAGTCATTTCTTGCATTATTTTGTCCATTTTTACTTTTTCATACTTAGCGGGAGATTGTTAGCTCTAATATTTACTTAATGTAAAAGTATGAAAAAGTTTTCTGCAAGTGTTGACAGAAGGGTATCTTCCACAGAAGACAACAGAGGACCAGCAACAGAAGCTGTTTCGTCGTGCAAGTCAAGAATGACAGAACCTCTGATGTCTCTCACAGAGGTTCTGGAAAATGATCCTCTGGAAATAAGAACCTACAAGTCTATGATAGTAGTGCCTCTGAGATGGCTCACAGAGGGTCTGCGGATTCGTCTTCTGTGAAGATCATGTTCTGCTATTTTTCAAAGGTTGTTAGCTACATGTGCTTCTCACGTGACTAGATTTTAATAGACTTTATTTGGACGGCTTGGATGATTTCACACTTCTAGGTCATGTCAGAAAGGTCGTTAGGAACTAGTACAAATAGCATCTTAGGCCTTTGTAATTCTGTGTGCTTCCGTATTGTAATCGTCTATATTTTCAATCAATTGAAAAACCTTTGAAGCTATTTTATTGCGTTCATCTTCTTCATATTAATCTGTGTGTTCTTGGTTAATTTCTCTATTTTGTTCTTACCATTGTTTCCGCTGCACTGTAATCGTCCTAAAGATCATTCAGAGTAAGAGATCAAATACCAAAGCTGAATTTACAGGTCCTAACAGAGTGAATTTTATCTGTTTTGAACTAACAGCTTATATTTTTCTTACAGGTATTTTAAGTACTATCTAATTTTTGAAAGATAATTGAGTTTTGAAATATAAGTGTTTGGCCGATTTAAGTCAAATCCGGACAATGCTTGTCCGATTTATTGATAATCCGGACAACACTTGACCGATTTATTGATAATCCGGACAACACTTGACCGATTTATTGTCCGATTTAGACATCCGGACAAAAGGCTAAATGATAAACTCTTATCCGGATAAGATTAGAYATACTTTGCAAGGGATTGAGCGGATAACTAATTCGATGAGTTCTTTTGTCCGTATTCTTTAAATAGTTTGATGATTTCATTTTTTTTCCAAGTCTTTAAATCGTTCAATCTTTGAGCGGTTAAATTCCTAGCCTTGAGCGATTTATTTCTTCATTGAGCGATTTATTCTTAAACCGGACAAGTCTTGACCGGTATTCTTCTAAATC
>NW_020204631.1:9360-10782 GCF_001531365.2 Cynara cardunculus var. scolymus
TTAACAGTCATCTTTCTTAAATCAAGGTTTACATCGTTTGTTTTCTTATTCATATACCTTGATTGTATTGGATTATCATCGATCTAATGGAYTGTTRGACGTTATATTCTCATAACTTCTTAATCGAACCTGAAAGTGGATAATAAGAAAATAAAATCAAAWAAAACCGTTTTATCTTTGAATGTTTGCGTATTTTCATGTATTTTTTAGTGTATTTTGATCGTTTTTGAATATATTTTCATTTCTTTTTTAATGTATTTTTGTTTTAGAGTGTATTCTTTTGATTTTTTACTGTGTGTGAATATGTGTTGAACGGATACTTCACCGGACAAGATGATCGGAGTTCAATCCGATCAATCTTAATCCGGTTGATGATTGTCCGATTTATGTCTTTTGACTTAGAAATTTTGTGAGTACTTTGATGTCCGGATTTCTAATCCGGTCACAACTTTGTTTTTCTTTCCAAGTGTTAGTATATTTTGTAAGTTGTCCGGACTTCTAATCCGGTCAATCTGTTTTTTAATTTTTTTTTCTTAGTGTTGGTTGAAATTATTTTCCTCTCTTTACTTTTTTAATTTTTTTTAGAATTTAATTTTTTTTGTTGTGTGGTTTATATTGTGATTAAATAAATGGTTTCTAATGTTTTAAGAATTTTTACAGGTTAATGGCGGATCAACGACATTAATCTGACGACGAATCTCATGTTCCTTCTGTCAGATCAGATAATATCCCTATACACCCGCCCAACCAACCTATTCCATCTGAAACCATTTTCCCTCAAATCCGATACCTTGATATAAAACCAAATAACCACGTCTTCTCTTTTGCTATGCTAGTTGAATACCCAAACATTATAGAAATCCTGAAAGGTCATCCAATTTTTTATTCTTTATCTGCAAATACACCAGTTCCAATGGTGTATTTACAACAATTTTGGAGCACTTTGACCTTAGAAAAAGACGGGGATGCTATCTACTTTCAAGGAGAAGTTGAAGAATTTGTCAGTCGTCTGACACTGAAGCTTCTTAGAAGAATACTTCGTCAGCCCGAACCAGGATCTACTGGCTTTGAAGATTTTATATCAGACGAACAATTGTGTTAGATATCAAGCGCCTAGGATACTCGGCTGTTCTAAACAACCCAACTCAGTTCAAACGATGTTTCCTGCCTTCAATCTGGCACTTACTGTTCTCTATCTTGAATAGAAGCCTGACGTCAAAGACAGCGGGCATAGACACATGCAGTAGCTCATTTCTGAAGTTCTTTCATGGTGTCGTCTTTTAAAGAAATTATGACTTTGCCTTGGTCATATGGAATGAGTTAGTAGAGCTAGTCAATGCCAAAAGATTCCCGTCAAAAGCTCGGAAATTTGTGCCATTCCAGAGATTTCTACAATTATTCATTAAGGCCATGATGAATGCC
>NW_020204632.1:0-4361 GCF_001531365.2 Cynara cardunculus var. scolymus
CCCCCCCCTTCTACAAACTGTTTAGTATTCTTGTAGACCCTTTTGGGACCAACATAAACTTCTTCCTTGGCCTTCAAATAAAACAAACTTCAGAAGGAATTTTCATAAATCAGTCCAAATATGTGACTGACCTTCTAAAAAATACTCTCCCAAATTCATCATCGATGAGAATACCTATGGCTACAGGAGCTAAGCTTTTTGCTGATCCATCAGGCAAACCTGTAGATGTAACAACCTACAGAGGCATGATTGGATCACTCCTGCATCTAACTGCTAGTAGACCAGATATAATGTTTGCCACATGTCTTTGTGCAAGATATCAATCAAACCCTAAAGAATCGCAACTCTCTGCAATCAAGAGGATCTTTCGATACCTTAAGGGAACCCCATCCTTGGGTCTCTGGTATCCAAAGAACTCTGGCTTTGATCTAATAGCCTATACAGATGCATATCATGCAGGTTGCAAGCTTGATAGAAAGTGCACGTCTGGAAGCTGTCAACTCTTGGGGGACAAGCTAGTAAGTTGGACATCCAGGAAACAAAATTGTGTCTCAACATCCATAGCAGAGGTAGAGTGTGTTGCTGCTGCTAGTTGTTGTTCACAAGTTCTCCTGATGAAAACTCAGCTTAAGGACTATGGTTTTAATTATGCCAAAATTCCTATCCTCTGTGACTCCAAGAGTGCTATAGCAAACTCTGCCAATCCAGTGCAACATTCCAAGACAAAGCACATCGATGTAAGGTATCATTTTCTAAAAGATATTGTTGAAAAAGGTAATATAGAAATGTATTTTGTTCCAACTGAGATTCAACTTGCTGATATTTTTACAAAAGCTCTTGATGAGAAAAGATTTTTATTCCTAGTCAGCAAGATGGGTATGCTGAATCTCACCACTTAAAGGCAGTCATTAACTTAAAACCAGAGGTCTTCCATATCTCATGGTTATGCCTATAAGTGATATATAAATTATTAGCCATATAATCCAACTATTCTAAACCAGCGCCTCTGGTCATAAAGACCAGAGCTTCTGCCTATTTAGATTCACTTCGATTTTGGCAAACAATCTCCATTGCAAATACTTAGTAATTTTTACCAAGTATTCTCTTACCAACCAGAGCCTCTGGTTCTACAGACCAGAGCCTCTGGATTCATACTCTTTGTAACCAGAGCTCCTCTGGTCCCACAGAGTTTCCCTCTTCCCATTCTATGTAGACTACTTCATCTACTTTCATCTCATTCTCTTGCTTTCACAACCAGAGCCTCTGGTTCCAAAGACCAGAGCCTCTGGATTCGAAATCTTTGGCACCAGCGCTCCTCTAGTCTCAAAGATCCACATATGCATCACTTAACCATGCATCATTCATTATTCTCTCTTCAAAACCAGAGCCTCTGGTTGTATAGACCAGAGCCTCTGGCCACCTCAATCATCCTTATTATAGTTTCGAAATACCTCAATCGTTTCTCATGCATCTTTTCTCCTCCATTACATCTTTCACAACCAGAGCCTCTGGTTGTATACACTAGAGACTCTGGTCCCCAAGTTCTCCATTTTTATTTGTTTGAGGGGGAGTTTTTGTACACTTCGAATACAATTCACATGCATCGTTTGAGGGGGAGCAAAATACTCATCTTCACATTTTATTTTATTTTATATGCATTTTTCATCCAGAGTCTCTGGTTCTACTATTCAGAGCCTCTGGTCATCCAAGTGCTACATATGTAAATAACCAGAACTCCTCTGGTTCTAAATATTGGATTACCAATGTTTATCTAGAACCTCTGGTTTGAAATCCAAGGCTTCTATAACATGCAATCCAAGACTACATCAATGAACTCTTTCATAGATGTTAAACCAGAGCTCCTCTGGTTTCTCCCCAAATGGGTCATGACCAACCTGAACTCCTCTGGTTCCATGACAATGATTTTCATACAAAAACCTATCTTCATTGAAACTCACTTTTTTTCAAGATTATACAAAATTGCAGCTTTTGTGACTAAAAACTATACATCATGAGTTTTTAGAAGACCAAACATTCGTAATTAGTATTATTAATCTTAAAATGAGATGGGATTTTCAAATTCAAATTATTTGTAGGTTACGTATTCATCAAGTTATTATTTTGAATAATTTTTATTCAAATAATAGCTAACGTCATCATAACCACGCGCCTGACACCTTCAACAGCATGTTCCGCACATACCCTTTTAACCTTTTCCTCTCCCTTACCCCGTCTTGACACGTGTCCTACTATATTAAATGCACGTACTATCAAGACGGCTCACGTTCTTCAAATCAAATCGTCACAAACCAAACTGCCAAAACTTTTCAAGATTATTGTATTTTAATAATCAAGAAACGTTTCCCTTCCCCACCCCCCAGCCCAAGCCCTCCCCATATTCCCGCCTATATATACCTTTCTTCCTCCTCCATTTTCCTTTTACGCTTCCATAAACCTGCAACTAAACTCTGTCGAACTACAAACCTGAAATTTCTTCAGACCTGCAACAATGGCATCCTCCGCATCTCATGAATCAAACAATAATGATAGCCGAATCCAGTCTACCGGAGCCGACAACCGTGTTATCATCTTCCTCGCAATGAGGCTGAACAATCACTCCATCGAACTTCGAACCACTTTGTTTGACGACCGTTTTGCCATTATTGTTGAGTTTTTCAAACACAACATTCTTCTTCCTGCTCTCACTCTTGCTGATACAGCCGTACCCATCAAGTATGTTCAATAGTATTGGCAAAGTGAGTTTGATGAAGAAATCCACAGTATAATGGGGGACATGGACGCCCCTAACGATATGATTTTTTCCCTCAAAATATCACGGGCTAAGGTTTCACGGATACTGTGCATTCCCACACGCAAGGAACTTGGAATTGCACAGTTTGACGAACCACCAACCACCGAAGATATTCTCCGGTTCATGAAGATGTTAGGTTACAACCGTGAGCTATGCAACGTCTCTAATTTCAAACGTCAATTTCTTCCACCAATGTGGAATATGTTTTTCTCCATTCTGAACAGATCCCTTACATGCAAGTTAGGCTCCTTGGACCAAGGAAATATAAACATCATGACAACAATGTACGAGCTGTTCTTCAATCTGAACCTCGACTACGCCTTCCTCATCTACAACGAAATACTTTCGGCGGTGGTCAAGAAGTCGAAACTACAAGCCGCTGGTAAGCCTCTTCCTGCGGTTCTCTTTCCTCGCTTCCTCGCCCTTTTCATCGGGGACGTAATGAGGAAGCATGGCCTACCAGCCGAGGAGCCGTACACGCCCGTCTACAAAATGCATGGTCATCGCACAACCATCTCAAAGGAGGGTTACACCATCAACCGTCCCCTCCCCAGAGCTATGCACGCTCCATGTTGCCCCATGAACCGAAGGCAGCTACCCCGGAGCAATTAGAGTCGTCCTGTTAGCTCTAATATTTACTTCATGTAAAAGTATGAAAAAGTATTCTGCAAGTGTTAACAGAAGGGTATCTTCCACAGAAGACAACAGAGGACTAGCAAAAGAAGTTGTTTCATCGTGCAAGTCAAGAATGACAGAACCTCTGATGTCTCTCACAAAGGTTCTGGAAAATGGTTCTCTAGCAATAAGAACCTACAAGTCTTCTACAGCAGAGCCTCTGAGATGGCTCACAAAGGGTCTGCGGATTCGTCTTCTGTGAAGATCCTGTTCTGTTGTTTTTCAAATGTTGTTAGCTGCACGTGCTTCTCACGTGACTAGGTCTTTAATCGACTTTATATGGACAGCTTGGATGATTTCACTCGTCTAGGTCATGTCAGAAAGGTCGTTAGAAACTAGTATAAATAGCAGCTTAGACGTTTGTAATTCAAGGTGCTTTCGTATTGTAATCGTCTATATTTTCAATCAATTGAAAAACCTTTGAAGCTATTCCATTGCGTTCATCTTCTTCATATTAATCTGTGTGTTCTTGGTTAATTTCTATGTTTTGTTCTTATCATTATTTCCACTGCATTGTAATCGTCCTAAAGATCATTCAGAGTAAGAGATCAAATACCAAAGCTGAATTTACAGGTCCTAACAATTGCTGGTCAAAAGGGCCAAAGGCTCCACAGAGGGGTCCTAGAGATGCAGCCTTCTACAAAAAGAAGGCTGACTACTATCAGCAGAAGTCTCTACTAGCTCAATCGAGTGAGTTAGTAACTGATGAATCCTCTGATGAACAGAAAGGTCTCCTTGCTTGGGAGGACTCGGACACAGAGGATGAGCTCTTCTGTGGGATGGCAAATATTGACTCTGACTCCTCTGAAAGAAATGACCAAGAGGTTTCTACTTCTTACTCTTCTGAATCACTTGATCTATACACAGAGATCAT
>NW_020204632.1:10126-11787 GCF_001531365.2 Cynara cardunculus var. scolymus
AAAATCAAAACCTCAGAAGGTGCCAAAACTTTTGAAGTATCTTGTTCTCAGAGGTCAACTCATCAGAACCAATGACGTTTCTATCAGAGGCTCTGTTACCCTTAGGCTTCTGACAGAACTCTCTTATAGTTCTTGTCTATTGATATGGTGTGCGTGGTTCTGTGGATAAGGGTTAAAGCTAATCAACGCGTGTCAGAATCGGGGGCGCACGTCATCAATCACGCATCTTCCCAACACAGCGTGTCATAGTTTTGATTCGTCACACCCTTTAGCCACTCATCACGTTATTTCTCCCAATAAAACGGTTTAGTTCAAATCCCTCACTATAAATACCCCTTCCCCCAAAACGTAAACCTTTACAATATGCCTATTCTCCGACGAACCTGCAAAATTTCAAGCTTCACAAAAAACCTGCAACTATGTCTTCTTCTTCAGCCTCCGCTTAATCTGCTAATGTCTCAAGCGACAACGAAGTAACCCAAGCCCAAGCTTTAACGTCTCACGCTCTATCATTTGTTCAAAATCGGTATGAGAAAGTCGTCCTGGTAAAGAAACCCAATAATTATTACTTCGTTCCATCTTCAACAGGTTTCCCTGAATTTACCTTCCCCCTTCTTGAAAAATCTTCGTAACCATCCACTTTATTATGCACTTTCAACCACCAAACCTACACCTGAATCATACATCACCGAATTCTTGTTAAGCTCTTACGTAACTACCCTAGACAACTCTGGTTTAAGCATCGTTGGTTATGCTTCTCACCCAATCAACAAATCCCTTGTGCCAATGGAACTTAACGTGAATACTCTTCGAACAGCCCTGCACCTACCCTCCTTGGAATCTCTCAATTTGGATGCTTTAGCCCTAACCCCAATAGATGATGAACTAATTCAATTTCTTGAATTTCTTCCTACGCTGCCCAGACTAAAATTGTGAAAAGGACTCAGTTCAAACGAAAAGGACTTCCCCCAATCTGGAATACTCTATTCTCGATAGTGAACTGCTGTCTAACAGGGAAAATCGGCAGCCATGACCAGACCTCTCACGCAATGCTTTCTATTATGTATGGAATATATTTCTACCTACCCCTCGACTGAGCACAGCTCATCTTCGAAGACATGGTGGGTTTGATCAAGAAAAAGTGCTCTACACAGAGGGGAGAGAAGTCAAAAGTGAAGGCGCAAAAGAAGGCCAAAGAGGACCTCAATCATCCAAACCTTATTCTACAGAGGTTCTGTCACACCCCGCTAAAGCAGAAACACGAGATGTAACAGGCAAGCGAGTCATAGCGACAGTTTATAAATAACACTAATCCAAGTTGTTCAAAAACAAAACAATTCATCGACATAACAGAAAATATAACTTTACAAGACGTTCACAAAATACTTCAAATTCTTGACTTAATCGATCCATGCTCAAGTATGCTCCCAAAAATCCAAATAACTTTACTTAGAACCTGAAAAAGCATGGAAACAAAACAAGGTCAAGTACAAAGAGTTGGTGAGTTCACGGGTTTTTGTATGCATAAAACGTTTTAATGCATAAACCAAGTAATAGCAAACTTATGCGAATTCTTTGCACTTAATAAATGTAAATCTCTCACGATGTAAAACTTGAGACGCTACTGAGCCTTACCTGACCAATTTGCCCCATTAATTTTC
>NW_020204633.1:0-1337 GCF_001531365.2 Cynara cardunculus var. scolymus
ATAGGTGTACCCCTAGGTGAGCGTGTTGAAAAAATGAGAGTCGAGGAAAGGTTGGAGAAGCCAGTAGTGGCTGGTGAGATGAGTGAGCATCCACCTAGCGTCCCATCACCTCCACGTCATAAGAAGAAGAAGACTCAGAAGGCTGATGATACTTCTAAGAAGAAAATGGCAAAAAAGAGGCCCGCAGAAGGAGAGGGCCCAACTATGCCTCTGCCTAAACACAAGAAAAGAATACACAAGAAGGCTGAAACAACAGAGCCTACAGAGCCTTTGATCGAAGAAGAACAAGTGGCAGAGGATACAGCTCCTGTTAAGCGCAGAAGGTTGCGCAAGGTGATCGTCGAAGACTCCCCAACATAACAGATTGAGGATGTTCTCAAGAATATCCACAAGGAGTTCACAGCGACCATTGATGTATCAACTTTGGGGATAGAAGTCGTCTTAGACGACGAAGAAGAAGATGTAGAGCTAGGTGAGGGCGAAAAAGATGCCGAAGGCACACATACTAGCCCAACTCCCAATGCAACCCACGTTACTAGGGACCCTGTTCTAGAGGGATCCCCTATTGAATCAAGCAAGCACATGCCGAGCCCTACCCATCCTATCCTCACAGAGGTAATTTCTTCCTCCTCTGTTGAATGTACTGCTGGGCCACCTCATCATACTCCTCCATCCTCTCAAAAGAATGAAGGTTTTATAACAAGAGTCCCATCGCCCATGGACTCGCCACAACCTACAGAGGCATGTGTTGCCTCTTCACATGAGTGTAAACATCAAGAACATGCTTCAGAGGAACAAGTGAGAATCACTATGACAGAAGGTCTAGAACACCCAATGTCTACACAAGATCTCTCTACCATGATAGGCTCTGAACCTACAGGGCACGATATCTTCAGAACACCATTAGGCTCTCCTCGAGCTGACTTCGCACAACCGGTCACTGAGGGCGCCTCTGACTCCGAGGCTAACAGATTACCATGTGTTGGTGATCTGGGTACCCAGAATACCTATGTGACAAAGGAGGAGTTTCAAACCTTTGCCACAGCGGTGTTCACCAAGATGGACGAGTTGAAAAGCTTGTTCATCTCTCGACCTATGTCAGAAGATCTTTCTCCTCTTACAGAGGCTCTGAAAGAGTTGTCCTCCACAACAACAGATTTGAAGTTAACTATCACAACTCTTCAGAGCTCTGTTCTTCGCAAAGACGATCTCGCAGAAGCCTTTCAGGCTATGACTCTCAACCCTTCCTCCATTCAATCCTTGAAGACCGAGCTGACAGAACTTGCTGCACAATTTGCCGCTGATCTCATCTCTTCGGGTTACACCGACTATTCCAA
>NW_020204633.1:3001-7034 GCF_001531365.2 Cynara cardunculus var. scolymus
GACAAAGGGCATCTAAGGTTGAATGAAGTGTCAAAAGTCTTGGAGTCAATCAAAATTCAAATCAACTTCAGAGAATGGATGTTTGAAGTCTACAAAACCATCAAGTCAGATTTGACCCATCCAGTAGATGACTTCCCAGAATCTGAAGTTGGTTAAACCTCTGTAAAAGTATATGGCCTGTATCAAACTCTATCTTTTACGTTTTGTAATTTCCTTTCATTCAATTCATTTCGAGGATGATGTTTAATCTTCTCTTGTAATGCCTTTCAATTAAGTCATGTTCTTGCACTTAATAGCTTAGTTTACTTTTTCATACTTAGGGGGAGATTGTTAGCTCTCATTCCTTTAATGTAAAAGTATAAAAAAAGTAAAACAGCAAGTGTTGACAGAAGCTGATCTGTTACAAAAGACCTCAGAGGACAATCAACAGAAGAAGCTCCTTTGTACAAGGTTAAAGTAACAGAACCTCTGTCTTCATCCACAGAGGTTCTGGAAACTTGTCCTCTRMTAAGACAATGTTWCAAGACAAAGACGACAGAACCTCTGTCGTGTCTCACAGAGGTTCTGGAAGATGTTCCTCTGCTGCATACGCTTCAAGTCATATTAAGCAGAGCCTCTGTGATGCTTCACAGAGGGTCTGCAGCATCACAGAGGCTCTGCTGCTAGTCTTCTGTGTAGATTATCTTTAGCTTGGTTTTACTTAGGTCTTTTAGCTGCTCGTGTCTTCCACGTGATCTTGTCTGTAATCTATTTCAGATGAACGGCTTAGATTTAATTGCTTTAGGTCGTGTCAGGAAACGATTATTTGCTTGTATAAATAGCAGTGTAGGCCTTTGTATTTCRTGTGCTTCCAGATTTGTAATCGTCGACATTTTCAATCAATTGAAAATCATTTGATGCAATTCTCTTTGTGTTCATTATATGTTCTTCATTGTGTTCTTATTGTTTCTATCTGTTTGATTGATATTGTTTCCACTGCTATACTACTATCAAACCGATCATTCAAGTAAGTTTTAGTACCAAGAATTGAGTTATTCGATCCAACATTTCTAATGGCTTTACAAAACACAAACACACACCTTCATGATAATGACTCTCTTGCCAAACCATCCCGTTTTATCCAAGACAACTTTAGTCTTTAATAAAATTGGATGTCCCTCTTTTTGGAAGGTGTGGATCCTGAAATTACACATTACATAGAAAATGGACCATATGTTTCATATGTTATTTCTCCGGCTGTTCCTGAAACAGCTACTACCGTGATTCCTGAACGGCAGATTCCAAAGCTCCCTCATCAATGGAGCAATGAAGACAAGAAGAAGATACATATAGACACTCGTGCTAGGTCTATTATAGCTATGTCTATTCCTGATATGGTTTATCATTCTGTTATGAAACTCAGAACCTCGAAAGCCATGGGAACATATTATGTGTTCAATATGAAGGAACCTCTCCAGGTTCAAGAATCGAGGAAGATTAATTTAGTAAGACAATATGAAAGCTTTCTCCGTGGAAAGACTAAAACATTGTCTGAAGTACATCAACATTTTAATTGTCTTCTTATAGATTTAAGGACTATAGACAGGGAATATTCCAATTCTGAAACTTTAACTAAGTTTCTGAAATGTTTGCCTGAGTCTTGGGAAACTTATGCCATGTGTCTCAAGATGTCCAATGACATGTACTCTCTTTCTCTTAGCACTCTTTATGGGATACTATTAGGTTTGAATTTTAGAGCTTAATATGTTGTATTCATTCTAGAAAGTATTCTTTGCATTTCTTGTATTGTTTAGACCTATAAATAGGTTTTGGTTCTTTGTTAATAGTGTAGTAGAGAGCTTAATTGAGTTTAGTATTGTAATAGTGAGCTTTGAAGCTAATACACATATTTTGACTATTTGACTTTCTCTCTCAAGATTCATAATCTTGAATTTGCCATTTTATGTGTTCTTGATGAGAATTGAAGATTGATTGAACAATTAGGACTTACAATTGGTATTAAAGCTATCTGCAGCGTTATTGATTAAAGAAAAATGAACAAAACTCAAGATTTTTCTACACAAATTCTGGAATTTCATTGACATTTCTTAATGTTAATCTTATGTTCTTGAGCATTCATCAAAATGTTCATAAATTTCATCTCAAATCTTTCATTTTCGGCTGTTTGATTGTTAAAAACTTGATCATGTGTGCGAATTGATGATATGAATCATTGTTGTTTTTTTTTATTTGATCACTGTTTTTAGATATTTGAAAGAATTTTTTAGATTTGAAAAAGTTTTTGTTCTTGATAATATTCATAAAATTTCAAAATTTTGATCCATTTTTGGTTTAAAATTCATGAAATTTGGTGTTTGTCCTATATACTTTGACCGGATCTCTCATCATTCTGTTATCTTATCAAATTGTGTTTGTGGTTTATGCTGTGATTAATCCGTGTGACTCCTTGACCGGATTTCTTGAAATTCGGCTACCTTTCTATCCGGATTTCTTGAAATTTTTGGTTTAAAATTCATGAAATTTGATGATATGAAATTGGGACTTACTATTGGTATTAGATCGATCTGCAGCGTTATTGATTGAATAAATTTGAAAAAAATCGAGATTTTTCTACACACATTCTGGAATTTCATTGACTTTTCTTGATGTTAATCTTATGTTCTTGAGCATTCATCAAAATGTTCATAAATTTCATCTCAAATCTTTCTTTTTCGGCTGTTTGATTGTTAAAAACTTGATCATTGTGTGCGAATTGACGATATGAATCATTGTTGTTCTTTTTTTTATCAATGTTTTTAGATATTTGAAAGAATTTTTTAGATTTGAAAAAGTTTTTGTTCTTGATAAAAATCGTAAAAATTTTACAGTTTCGATCCATTTTTGGTTTAAAGTTCCTGAAATTTGGTGTTTGTCCAATATAATTTGACCGGATCTCTCATCATTCTATTACCTTATCGAATTGTGTTTGGTGTTTATGTTGTGATCAATCCATGTGACACCATGACTGGATTTCTTGAAATTCAGCTACCTTACTATCCGGATTTGTGATTTGTGATTTGTGTTTTGTGATTTAAGTGAATCCGGTAGCCTTTTCATCCGATTTAGCATATATCGGATTTTTGACACTGCTTCACACCTAAAAAGAAGGGAGCTACGTCTGAGTTAAACTTGGAGCCATCATTGTAAAATTTTGGGATTTGTTTAATCATATTAGATAGGTTGAACAATTAGGACTTACAATTGGTATCAAAGCGATCTACAACGTTATTGATTGAGAAATTTGAACAAAATTCGAGATTTTCCTGCACAAATTTTGGAATTTCATTGACTGTTCTTGATGTTCATCTTATGTTCTTGAGCATTCATCAAAATGTTCATAAATTTCATCTCAAATCTTTCATTTTTGGCTGTTTGATTGTAAAAAACTTGATCATTGTGTGCGAATTGATGATATGAATCATCGTTGTTCATATATATTTTTTTTTAGAGATTTGAAAGAATTTTTGAGTTTTGAAAAAGTTTTTGATCTTGATAAAATTCGTAAATTTTAAAGTTTTGATCCATTTTTGGTTTAAAATTCATGAAATTCGGCATTTGTCCTATATACTTTGACCGGATCTCTCRTCATTCTCTTACCTTATCATATTGTGTTTGTGGTTTATGTTGTGATTGATCCGTGTGATTCCTTGACTGGATTTCTTGAAATTCAACTACCTTTCTATCTGAATTTGTGACTTGTATTTAGAGATTTAAGTCAATTCGGTAGCCTTTTCCTCCGATTTAGCATATACCRGATGCCATCATTGTCAAATTTTGAGATTTGTTTAATCATATTAGATTGATTGAACAATTGGAACTTACAATTAATATTAGAACGATCTGCAGCGTTATTGATTGAAGAAATTTGAACAAAATTCGAGATTTTTCTGCACAAATTCTGGAATTTCATTGACTGTTCTTGATGTTCATCTTATGTTCTTGAGCATTCCTCAAAATGTTCATAAATTTCATCTCAAATCTTTCATTTTCGGTT
>NW_020204633.1:7539-9150 GCF_001531365.2 Cynara cardunculus var. scolymus
GTTCTTGATGTTCATCTTATGTTCTTGAGCATTCCTCAAAATGTTCATAAATTTCATCTCAAATCTTTCATTTTCGGTTGTTTGATTGTTAAAAACTGGATCATTGTGTGCGAATTGATGATATGAATCATTGTTCATATATTTTTTTGATTTGATCACTGTTTTTGTTAAACCTCACAATTCATAATGTAAAAAGTAATGAAAAACAACAAGTTATGAAGAACTAGAAGACCAATGAAGACATCAAGGCAGAAACGACTAAGTCTGGAATTCAACCAGAGGATTGATGGACAGTTCAACCAGAGGACCGATGGATAGTCCAAGGATGCGATGGAAAGAGCATTCTCATCGACCCTCTAATTGAAAGAGCATTCTCATCAACCCTCTAATCAATCAACACTTAGAAGATTTTCCAGCAATTCATAAAAGCATGCGATGGAGATTCGAAGATAAGGATAAGACCATCATATCATGAGTGACAGCTGGAGATGACAAGTCAATAGTTGGAATTCGAGTTTATCATAATATTAATGTTTATCCATATGAAAGATAAACCTTATCTGTTAAATAGAAGATTTGCTAGAAAGTAGCATGAGATAGTTATCTTTTTATTAGCCATTTAGTATAAATAGGTGATCAGATCTATTGTAAAAATAAGGCTTTTACGCATTATTTTACGTTTCTGAGTTTATAAAGTAAAACCTTTGAAGCTCAAGATTGTTCATAAATATTCTTATTTTTATTCTTGAGTCCTCATAATTTTCTTCATAAAATCACTATAATTTGGTTATTCATAACTAGATTATTAGTGTTATTGAGAGATCTGGGATCAACAATTGGTATCAGAGCCTATTGATTGATTTCCCAATCAAAAACGATCATTCAAAAATCTCTCAATTTTTGATCTTCTTTCTCGTCAAAAATTACCTCTTCTTCTTCAAAATTCTCAAATGGCCAACTGGAATTCTGCTTACAATGTTGGCTCCCTCACAAAGCCCCCAACTCTTCAATGAGAGGAATATCCTCAATGGAAAATCAGAATGGTCAATTTTCTGGAAGGAATGGACAGGAACCTCCTGCGATCTATACAGGAGGGTCCCTACATTCCACAAACTCTAGTCCCAAGAGTTCCAGGAACAAACACCACAGCTGAAATTCCAGCCTACTACATGCCCAAAGATGAAAGGAACTGGGATGAAGATGATAGAGAAAGAGTCGARACTGACAAAAAGGCCAAAAGATTGATAATTATGGCGCTRCCCAACGAAATCTTCCAATCCCTCGATACATGTTCCACAGCCAAGGAACTATGGGATGAACTGGCAAGCCAACTGGAAGGAGAAGCAAAAACAAAGAAAAATCGTAGAGCACAATGCCTCAACGAATATACAAATTTCAAAGCCCTCCCTGATGAACCAATACAAAAGACTTATGATCGCTTCAACACATTGATAAATCAATGTCGTAGAAACGATATCATCAGAACAAAGAAAGAAAACAACGTTTTATTCCTAAAAAGTCTAGGCGATGAATGGACTCAACTATCTATGTCCCTACAAGCAAACCAGGACCTAGATGGCTGGTCTCTTCATGACCTGTATGGAACACTTG
>NW_020204633.1:9301-10645 GCF_001531365.2 Cynara cardunculus var. scolymus
AGAAGAGAAGAAAGAAGAGAGGAAAGGAGAGAGGACAAGGAAGGAAAGAAAAATGACCTTCGATGYTTMARATGYRGMAAACTTGGTCATTTTTCCAAGGAATGCAAAGGACGATTGATCAAGGATGCTGACTACTATAAGAATAAATATAAATATAATTCAAGAGAGCAAAGCTTGATGGCCGAAAAAGAAAACTGGGTGTCCGACTCTTCATCAAATGATGAAGATAAAGCGCTCATCTGTCTAATGGCCACGTCCAATGCAGAATCCTCCTCCAACTCTGATGATCAGGTATGTGAGTCTTTCTCAAACGAAACCAACTCTGTTCCATCAGAACTAGAGTTAAGGGTAATCCAACTTTCAGAAGATTTCTTGAAATTAAAAGAAAAATTAAGTTTTGAAAATTTTGAAAGAATAAAAGCAGAAAAAGAAGCAAGTTTCTACAAAAGAGAAACTGATCTTCTAACCGAAGAAAAAGATGAATTAGCAAAGGAAAAGACTCGCATAAGCACCTTTAAGAAATCAGAAGAAGACAAACTTCTGGAATTAAACAAGCGAATAACTAAGGACCTAGAAAGGAAAACTAAGGCCTTAAAGGAATCTGAGGCAGATAGACTAAACTCAGTAGCTCTTAAAGATTTCTTTCAAAAGGAGCGAGAAATTCTTCATTAGAAGCTTCAAACCAATGAACTTCTGATGAAAAAGTATAAAGATGCMCAAGAAGTTTTTGAAAAACTAAACGGCCAAAAGGATACACAAGGGATCGGATTCAATGAATTAGATGCATTAATCGAATCAAAAAAATCGACCCTTGAATCCACTTTCAAACTTGGATGCATTCAAAAACCTGGCTTCTCTCCAAAACCAAAAGCTAATTTCAAAAGAGTTAAAGTCGATGGAAAAACTATCGTTTCAAGACAGGACTTTGAAAATGTGGTTTACGAGAAAAGTACTTGTAATAATCTTGATGAAAGAAATGACATTTCAAAACCAGAGATTGTTGAAAACTTTACTGAAAAACCAGAATCTCTGCCTGTCAATTCTATCTCATTAGCAAGTACTGTTGATGAAAAGGATAATCCGAATGAGGAACCATCAACCGATGAATCGATGAATCACTCAAGTAAAACTGAGAATTCATCGAAGTCAAAATCGATGAAACCTCAAGAAGATCAAACTGAAGCATCAATCTCTGAACCCACATCTTCTGCTCCAATCCAAGTTAATTTCTATTTTGAGAAATCAGCAAGAGACTTTCTCGATTTTGAATCTGAAGAAGAAATAAGTTCTGAACCACCAAAGATCATTGAGAATAAGAAACCTAAAAATTTCAAGTCCTCAATG
>NW_020204634.1:0-10684 GCF_001531365.2 Cynara cardunculus var. scolymus
AAAAAAATTTATATTTAAGAATTCAAGTTCCGGATTTTTGCTTGAGTTTATTTCTTTGGTTTTAGCATTTTATTATTGCTTCTTGTAAGTGATATGGGTGTTACATAATCCCATACTATTGTTCTTACATACTCTCAACATGCTTACTTCTGAGTACCTTACTTGTGTTTTTAATACTAATCATCTCCAAGAGAAATAAATTAGATCAATTCTAGCTACACTTAAACTTACTGTATTGTAGTGCAATGTCATACTTTACTTACGTTGTGTAATGTTGCATCTAACATATGTTATCTTAATACTGATCTTTGTGATACTGATATTGATTCATATCTAAACCCAAGACATCATTCTTACAACTAACAGTTCAAGCTTAGGCTATAGATCATAACCCATTTCCCTTGAACTACTGCTCTGATACCACTTTGTAACGCCCATATTTTTACCATGAGAAATGTTACGTAATCTAAAACAAATTCTCCAAAAGCACTCCAAAAAAATAATGGCTAAATTAAAACTTTAGACCGTTTACAACGAAAGACTTTAAAAGAATAAATATATAACTTAATGTCAGTCCGTCCCATACCGGGTTGCTTTACAAATTTATATATCATAGATAATTGCACCTAAATATTGAACTTAAAGGGACTAGACAAGTCTCTATGTATGCCCTTCTTTTTCTTTGTCCAACCTGAAATCTTCTGTCCCTGAGATGCATACTATAGTCAGCTTATAAAGCTCAGTGAGTTCATGGTTTGCGTGAGTAAAGATCATTTCACATCATACATATCAACTTGTAAACTTTGTACCAAATAGTATGCATTTTCTGAAAAACATGCAACACTGAAAGAAAAGAGATCTCATAAATTGTCTGTTGGGTATGAGTCATTTAGTCACTAGCATTCCCTGAGTTGTCCGACTTACACCTGTTTAGACACTCATTACGGGGTTATGCCACTTGTCATATAACTTCTTGGTCAAATGCTCACCCTCTAAAACTGATCATAAAACTTTCAAATAAAATAACATGCTAGAGTTATTTGAAAACAATATAAAAACACTTAGCATGCAACTAATCATAAAATAACATACATGTAAAATATATCGTGTATGTAAACTGAAACATCATGCATATGTACACATTATCATATAAATCATATAATGCTCGAAAATAAATTTATACATAGGTATGCATCCCATTGTAAGTCTCATGAAGACTCACCTGATTTAATATAGATTGACTACCGATAGCTCTTGACCAAATGCCTACACATTTCATACCATAACATCTCATTAACGTCTTAATTTCTCAAAAAGTCAACAAAAGTCAACAAAAGTCAACTATTGTCATTCTGACCCAACCTAAAGTCAAATTTCGTATCCGAGCATCTTAATATTCCTCAAACAACTCTATTTGACCCATCATTAAAATCCACATGGATCAAACGTGCCAAAAGTCAACCCTTGGTCAATTCGGTCAACCTCGACTAACTTTAGTCAAACTCCAAGTCTAAAAACTCGATGGCATCCCAAAAACATTTCAATATCTTATAATCCCATCTCTCTAAATTAAAACGTCACAATAAGTATTTTACTCAAATTACGACGCTTAAATCATCAAAACAATTTATTGATTTATATAAGCAACCTCCTTAGAAAATAAACAATTAACTAATATTAATATTAAAAATAATAATAATAAATTAATTAATATMTTAATTATATACTAATTCAATTTAATATAGTAACTAATTTAGAAATTAAATTAATTAGTTAATATAAACTAATTAACTAAATCTGAAATTTATTAACTTGGGTCAATTAACAAATTCCTATAACTAAAATATTCAAATTAAGCCCCAAAAATATAGCCTTCTTTTGTTAAAACAATAAGGGCCTAAAATATAATCCAATAAGTATCTTTGGTAAATAAAAGAGGAAGCCCAACACTAGCCCAAACATCCATCATATCCATGCCTCATACCAGATGCAAAGGCTACCTCATGACAACAGCTTCTTCAGGCCGATTGACCTTGTTTTTTGTTCGTTTTCATTGATTCTTTTTGCTAGAACTCAAGAAAATGATTTTCCTTAATCATAGGAACAAAAATCAACGAAAACCATCAAGTATTGAGTCTCATACGCTCGTTTAAAGTTATGGTCTTAAAACCACTCGAAAATCAGTAAAAAACTCAAAATCGAACATCCAAAACTAAAATCTGAGACATAAGGCTACTAAGGTTTCATAGAGAACCTAAAAACGAAGTCAATCATATAAAGAACTCAAAATTTGGTTGAGTATTTTACCTCCAATCGTCAATAAACGGAGCTATTCGAACTCGAACTTCAACCTCCGATTTCTCTTTCGAAACCCGATGAAACTTCGGTTTTCTTGAAGCAAAAGTGTAGAGCAAAGTGTTGGCTACATATATCTATTCTTTTTTTGTGTTAATAGTTGAAAATTCGAATTGATATAAAGCTTCAAAGGAGAGGTCGTTTTCACGTTTCTGAATTTGCAGATCTGATATATTTACAAAACAGGTCCTTCTGATTTGGATCTGTTAACATCTGACCCAACCCCTTAACTTTCATAAAAATGCAATCGGCTAAAATTCAATTTTTTGAGTTCGACTTTAAAGTCTATATCTTTCAAAATGGGTTCAAAAAAGGAAGGTGTTTTTCGAGGAGGACCAAAAGGATATTCCATTTCCATTCCGAAAACTGTTAAAAAACAAGAATCAAAATCATCTTGTTTGCAGCTCTATTACCTTTGACATCTTTACACATTTCTCCCCTATTATGACATTTTCCTTAATTTTTAATCTGATTCTCAAATATGTTTATATTTTTTTATTATTTTTTTCAATAAAATAAAACTCATTTTATTTATTTTCCTTGTTCTTTTTGCTTTCTAATTTATTTATTTACCTCATTTTGAGGTGTCAGAGTAGTTGGTGGTGATTAAGCTTGAATGACCATTTTGAGTCGCTTGGTGACATTATGATTCTTGGGATTGTAACATTCTTGCCTGTATGACTTCCAAAAATTATATCTCCTATAACAGACCATTTCCCAAGTAATGTGACAATCAATCGTGTTCCATTGCACAACCCTTCTGTTTGATTGATATTACACAAAAGCATAACTGGAGCACCAACCTTAAGATGAATGTCATGATTTGGTATCCCACTAAATGTCAAAGTATTTAGAAATTCAGTTGGATAAAGAAGGTCTTCATCATTAGATTGCACATTGCCTTTGCAAACATTGTCCGAACTAATGTATGTGCTTCCTTCTCCTGATATTATATCCATGATGCATTCATTTAATTCTTGCACCATATCATTTTTTGGAGTTAAAATAGCTCTTTTCGTAAGATATGAAGGATCTTTGTAATTATCCAATAATGAGGGACAAACTGCTTCAAGTATGGATTGTATCGGGTGCTCAGATTGTTCTAAGCAAATGTCTGAAGGAAACTTGAGCATTTCATCCTCAAAATTATCATAATACGATCCATCACCTATTTGTAACATCCAATCATCAAATGCTTTGATGTGAAGGACTTCTAAGGGAGACACACTTTTATGTAAAAG
This sequence comes from Cynara cardunculus var. scolymus, assembly GCF_001531365.2. Taxonomy (NCBI): domain Eukaryota; kingdom Viridiplantae; phylum Streptophyta; class Magnoliopsida; order Asterales; family Asteraceae; genus Cynara; species Cynara cardunculus. The sequence goes on from NW_020204634.1 coordinate 3,597, forward strand.
GCGCATGTTTTGGTTAAGCTCGTACACTCGAAACAACGGCCACAAATATGAAGAATTAAGTGATACATTAACAATATCCAACCGAGTACCTCTTGGAATGACTGCAAGATTTGACGAAAATCACCACCACAAACGATCGTTAGACCACCAAATGGCCTTGATTTGCTATCTTCATAATAAGTGCTCAGTATGTCACGTAGACTCTTGTCTAAAGCTTCAAAGCAATATATGTGTGCCATAGGAGCCTCATCCAAAATAATCAAAGAAGTTTTTTGAAGCAATTCAGCTAATTGTGTGCCATGACAGATCTCACATGTTGATTCCGTAGTGACATCTAAAGGTATACGGAATCTAGAATGAGCAGTCCTCCCATTTGGCAATAATAATGCTGTAATACTAGAAGAGGCTACAGGTAATACAGTTTTTCCCTCAGATCTGTCTTGCAACAATTGTTTTCTAAAGGAATGTTTTCCCTGTTCCACCACGACCATGGATGAATATCAAGTGACCACGATCTTCGTAAACATAATCCATAATAGCTTCATAAGCCTCGATTTGACATTGGTTGAGTAATGGGAAATTGGTATCATGAACAACTCTTAAATCTTCACGATTGTAGTCGAGTTCTTCATTTACCAACCTATTTCGTAACTCGAGTAGTAATTGTTGATTTGGAAGTGGCATTCCATCAATTTCTTTAAACTCTTCCCCATTTTCACCATGATTGACTCTATTTCGAACAAAGTATATGCTTCAAGTTCTGAGGCAGTCAATTTCAAGTTGTTGACCTTGAACCGTTTGCACTGCATGATAGCTATATCTTCGGAGAGTATTTCATAATGTGTATTCCACAAATGAAGAGCGTCTGAAACCCTGACAATGGGTGAGGATTGTCACAAACAAATGTCGTAACTMGTATCCAGTAGCCCAACTTGATGCTTCTTCCAAACAATCAATMCATTCACTATCATCATCTAACAATCCATGTGCATAACATGCTCCCTTGTAAGTAGGGTGCATAAATCCATCTACTGTGCGTATGACTTCAAATGAAGTGCATCCTTTGATAAAGTTTAATAGCATACACATGTAAAATCTTTCTCCAGCAGATGGATGGGTGAAGTACATCCTACCGGTTGAAATGCCTTTTTGCATCTAGTCCACACCTTGTCCTTAGAATTCCAAACCCATTCCATTGGGAATGATGAATAACTCAGTTGTCAAGCATCTTCATATTTTTTGTTTGTCTCAAACCATTCGGTGAACTTAGTTTTCCCAACACCTGGTCTTGCAATAACTGCCTCAAGATTAGTGTTCTCTTTAACTGTAATCGTATGTTCACCAGGTAGATGAAAAGGTAATCGATCAACTGATGGATATCTGTAATGGATGTCGAATTGGAAGATACGCCAACATGCTTCAGATGCAGATGTGTATCTGCAATCTAAATATGTTTTAATTTCATCTCGTTCAAGACTTGTATCTATCGAGTAGCAGTTGCTCTATCAAATCCTTTGTGAATATATTTGAAGAGATATTTACTGCTCTTGAATGATTGCAAACTTCAACATTGATGTGGGCATCAAACTTCACAATCAAATTTCTGTTGTGAGGAACAACGTACCTGTTGTCCAATTGATGGTATTTTTTTTGGTAACATAAACACCTGTATTTCTTCTCCTGTATACTGGAAATCCATATGAGTCGAATGATGTTTGTCCAATAAATTTCTTAGCGAATTTTTTTGAACAAATACCTTGCACCATACATGGGGATGATGGATAGAGATCTCCACATGGACCATGAATCATAAATTTGTTCACGACGTTAAAACCATCAGGATCAATATTTGCATCTAGAATCTCTGCAGTAATGATTCTATCAATATGCTCAGCCGATGGGTTTTTGGATTTGGAAGCCAAAAATAATAATATATGCGCATGCGACAAGCCTCTCTTTTGGAACTCGATAGTATAAATACCTGAAAAAGCATGAAACCTCAATTAATTGTTAATGGCATGCATATTTCCAACAAAAAAAATATGTTTTCTGTTATTTAACTTACAGGCGATTATGCAATAAATTTTTTTGGCAATTTTCAAGTCTAGCATCAACTGTTTAAGCTTAATCTCAAACACTCTGCATACAATATCCACTCTATTTGGATCATCCTTTTGTCGTACCATGTCGAGTGTTTCTGTTATCTCTGGCCATTTTGGGTTGCATGTAAATGTCAAAAATAGATCTGGATATCCAGCCCACTTACAAAGTGCCATAACATCTTGGTAATTCTAGATTCTGTATCGAGGTCCGCCAGTATGAGTGGATGGTAATATAATTGATTTACCCGATTTCTTACCATCTGTATCTCCACGGTGTACAACATCCATTAATCCACAATATAAGTCAATTTGTAACTGTTCTTGATTGTTACGTATCCACCTAAAACAGCCTTCTTCAATTGCCATGTAAGCATCTACAATATATTATTGAAGCAATCATCCAGAGTGTAGTAAAGTGTGGCCTTCATGTACCCTTTGTTGTAATCGAAAGCAATAATATTGTCTCATCGTGACAAATTGACTTTTGCTGGAAGATACAGTCATGTTCTGTAGTTGAATATTTTCTCGATACCCATCTTCCCCGTAAGGGTGTATCAAAGGGTACGTTATGGACATGAAACTTGGATGTAGATCCGTAATGCGTTGAAGACCATTTGTACGATGTTCAACAATGCTATCACGCTCAAAATTTTCTTCACTAAGATCACCAACTATTAAACCAGCAACTTCCTTAGCGGTGGGCATACGACCATCCCTTTTACGACTTTTGATGATTCGTAAGTGAAAAGCAGAATCAGGATCTGAACGATATCGATCTCTAGCCATGCGAACGACTTTACTAAAATGTTGTGCTCCTCTAACATTTCAGATAGTTCTTTTGTTATTTATGAATTGAGATCGGTATGGCCAAACTGCCTTTGCATTACATTCACCCTGTTGGTCATTTCATTCTCGGTGCCATAGATATAGAGTTGGGCAAATTGAGGCCTTTTGTCACTTATAGGCAATAGAGATCTAATTCGATGTAAATTTTGTCCACTCGCTCTATAAGCATATGGCCCTTTCCCGTGATTAATAGTAGAATCAATTCGACATCCATGTGATGTCAATGTGAACATAGAATTATATGTTCGTATTTCTCTACGAAAAGCTACCCTTTTACTTCCAAATGTGGGGTGGAGCAGATTTTGAAGTGTCCTTGGTGGCAGCGGAAGTAACGCAATCTTACACGACCTTCTGAACAACAAAATATGAATGTTGGATCAGATGTTTTTCTGGTCTTTTGGTTTCGTTCTTCATACCACATAATGGCATCACAATGTTTGCATTTATGATTTGGCTTCCCGAAGTTCCATGGAATCGCAAGTGGCACTAATAGTTGAAAGTCCATGTAGTTTGGAATTAGTGTTGATATACACGACTATAGGAAATTATTGTAACAAAGGATAATCACATCATTTACCTTGGTCCTTAGATTTGTTACGTTGCACGTAAGTGTAGGAACCTGAATTAGAGAGTCTTGCACCACTCGGGCCTAATATTGTTGTAAAGATAGATGAATTATTTACTTTAAAATTGTATAATATATAGATAAAATATTTATCAAAATAATTTGCATGCAATCACCTGCATCATTGTTATGTATCAGACTTGTAGATACATTTGTGGTAGCATCAGAAATTCGTCTTTCTTTAATTATATTGAACGTCTTGGCTGGATAAGTTGGTTATACTAAGCATTAATATTATGGAAGATAAAAAAAATATTACTTGAAACATTAATAATTTGTGCTTGAAATGTTCATCAAATTGCATTCATAATGCGAATTAGAAATTATCTTAAAAAAACTTACATACCATTAGAGTTCCAATGTATGAACATCGATGTGATAAATGTATCCGTATATGCAAATTTCAAGTGTGGACGGGTCTTGAATCGCTTATTAATGATGGAAATTTTTCTTTGGAATCTTACATGCTTGAATATCTCTTTTCTCAAAATATTCAATGCATACACATATTGGTGTGCATCAGATGATCTAGTAGCACATTTGAATGTCAACCTTTCTCGTCTTTCATAACGTGCCATATATGCGAGTCGTCGTCGAATGTTACGTTCTTCATTAGCAAGTTCCATTATCTTTAATAAACACGATTATTAACATCTTATTATATATAGGATCTATAATTTAAAGTCGAAATGAGTATAATTAGATGACACTTGCAAAAATAATAATCTCAAAATGAAGCACAAGTTCATACGACAATCAAACTAAAAATTAAGACAATCCTTATAGTGACAAACTGTGACTCTTTAAAATAAATCCATTTGATTTCTATCAAAATTGTCCTACAATGAGTCTACTCTACTGTCTTTAAATATGTAACGATTATTAGAATATAATATAGTATATCATTTGTACTTTAACTAAGAACATGTACATATATGTGAATAGTCTGAAATAAGAATTCCCTAAATATATATTACTATATGAGGAGAGCATTTTATATCTAATGGTTAAAGACAACGAAACCTAATTTGATGATTATTTGGTGTTGGTGATGGAGTAAAAGGTGGGTTTGTTTCTGTTGGTGGGGTGGATGGATTTTCATCTGTTGAGGAACTCAACACGATGGGTTCAGGTGTGGTAGCAAGGGGAACATGTACATTAAGTACATCTTCAGAGGGCTGAGCCTCTGGTTCCCTTGCTTGGGTTGATGGAGATTGTTGTGTTTGGGGTGGTGGAGATGGTGGGTTTTGTGTTTGGTGATGGGATGTTGAGGGTGAAGCGGATTCCATGGGTTGTGAAGCGGTGGCCTGATTCTCTCCCTTATGAGGACCAAGACCTTGATCATCGGTGTCTGGATCCTCATGCCTTCGTCGTTTGAGGGGGCGGCTTGATGAGTAAGAGGCCCTAGACCTGTTCTTCTTCCACAACCGTATGTGGTCGGCCAATGTGTGCACTCGATCCTTGTTGCGCCCTTGTTCCATGGTGCGAAGAAGAGTGTTTGTTCGATCTTGCTGTTGCGTAAGACTCTTCCTCAGCGCAATGGTAGGCTCAACCAACCTGGCAACAAACTTTGCACTTATCTCATTGAACGATGAGATAAGTGCCTTGGACAGAGCCTGAAGATCAGCTTTGGTGGCAAAATCCATGCTTGATGTAGGTGGCGGTGGCCAGAGGTGGTGGTGGATGTCGATGAAGGATTGGGAAGGTTGGCGATGAGATTCCTCACCTCTGTAGTGAAGGAGGAGAAGGCTGCATCGAAAGATGGGCCTGCAGAGGGAGGTGGAGGTGGTGGATGTTGGGGTATGTTGGCTAGTATAGCGGCTGGGAGTTGGGTTAGGGTGGTTTATATGGCGGTCATATGGGTGGTGAGGGAGGTCAGGGTTTCATCGATTGATGAAGTTGTTTGGGGTAGGGTTTGTTGAGGGAGTTGGGAGAGTATGGTGGCTGGTAGGGCGTTAAGGGTCTGGAAGATGGTGTTTATTTGGGTGGTGATGAAGGCTAGGTTCTCATTGGTCGCAGTTGCCTGGGCCATAAGAGTGGCGATGGAGTGGATGAGGAGTTGGTTTCTTTGGGTGGCAAGGGAGGAGGTGGTGTTGGGTGACGGTTTGTTGAAGCATTTGGAGACGGGTGGTATTGTCTCGGGTTTGGGTGGCAAGGGTGGTAAGGGTCTGTTGAAGGGTGCCAAGAGATTGTTGAAGGTTGGTGGTATCGATGGATGGTGGGTTTTCAACAATCCCTTGGATGATGAGTTTTAGGTCTTCCAAGGACCGCTGAACTAAGTCAACAAAGTCTTGGAACTCGGTCTTTGTGACCAGTTCTGCCATGGGGGTAACCCCTGCAGCAACAGATGCTGCAGGTTGAGCCTCTGCTCCTAAGGCGCCTTCAATGCCTTGTGAAAATGTAGGCCTTGAAGGACTTCCATCATGTCCTTGATAGCCCTCAAGTGAGGAGCTATCTCCAGATGTTACGACAACTTCTTCTTCTTCCTCGGCTTCAGAGGCCGGGTAAGAGAAGTAAATGTGTTTCTCCTTTGCTAGATCAAGTATCGAAGGGGGTTGTGGTGCATGAAAGGGAGATTGCTCTGAACGATCTTGGGGTTCATCAATGGCAGAAGCAACACATTCTTCTGGGTGTGTGGGTGGTATTGTCGAGCCATGAGGTGATGTGGCTCTTATGTCTTCATCGCCTCTCTGTTGGGAGAGGGGCGATGGATGGTGAGGTTCCTCAGATAAATCATCTCCAGAGGCCCGAAGAATGGTCTCTGGATGGCTGGCTGGTTGTGGGATTGGACTGGGTGGTCCTTGTTCATTACCTCTTTGGCCTTGATCGCCAGGGGTAGATGTGGTGGTTGCCCTTTGGGAAGAGGGAGGGGGATTTGTTTGAGTAGGCCCGGGGGATGCACGAGGATTGTTAGTGAGGGTCAGTGCTGGTAGAAGGATGTAGTTTTTGAAGAATTCGATCATGACGGCAAACCTGTCGTCGAACAGGGTGTTTCGCAGTTCAATGGCATGGTTGTTGGGCTTCTTTGGGAGGAAGACGATTGCACGGCTGTCGGTGCCGGTAGATTGAACGTGGCTGTCGTTGTTGTTGGACTCGTGTGATGCGGAAGAAGCCATTGCATAGGAAGTTGTAGGTAAGTTCGTTCGTCAAAGTCTGTTTGCAGGTTTTAGGAAGCGTGAAGAGTAAATGGAGGTTGAAGAAGGGTATTTATAGGTAGGGAGGAGGTGGGGGGATGGGGAATATGAACAGGTTTTCTTGATTATTATATTTAAATAATCATGAAAATGGGAGCCGGTTGGGAAAAAGGTGATTTGATTTAGAGATCGTGAGCCGTCTTGATTGTACGTGCCATTAATGTTGGAGGACACGTGTCAAGGCGGGGTTAGGGAAGGGAAATTTGAAACGGTTCATGGGGAACAAGCTGTATATGGTGTCAGGCGCGTGTGAGGATGACGTATGGATTATTTGAAATAAGAAATTATTCCAAATAATATCTCGTTAAATATTAATCCAAA